>NW_024609859.1:55804-113587 GCF_016920785.2 Ixodes scapularis | reverse complement strand
CGATGATCGGCACGTGCAGATGACGCAGCACGGCGTTTCTGGGTGATGTAAGAAGACTCGCGTTAGATAGCTGTCCAGTCTGCTGCCACTGCTGCCAAGTGAAAAACTTTCGGCAGCATGAAGCCTTTTGTAGCCTCTCCTATGGTGACGTCAGGAAAGGTGGCGGCGCTGCTCTCTGTGGGCGGTGCGGTCCGGCGATGATCGGCACGTGCAGATGACGCAGCACGGCGTTTCTGGGTGATGTAAGAAGACTCGCGTTGGATAGCTGTCCAGTCTGCTGCCACTGCTGCCGAGTGAAAAACTTTCGGCAGCATGAAGCCTTTTGTAGCTTCTCCTATGGTGACGTCAGGAAAGGTGGCCGCGCTGCTCTCTGTGGGCGGCGCGGTCCGGCGATGATCGGCACGTGCAGATGACGCAGCACGGCGTTTCTGGGTGATGTAAGAAGACTCGCGTTAGATAGCTGTCCAGTCTGCTGCCACTGCTGCCAAGTGAAAAACTTTCGGCAGCATGAAGCCTTTTGTAGCCTCTCCTATGGTGACGTCAGGAAAGGTGGCGGCGCTGCTCTCTGTGGGCGGTGCGGTCCGGCGATGATCGGCACGTGCAGATGACGCAGCACGGCGTTTCTGGGTGATGTAAGAAGACTCGCGTTAGATAGCTGTCCAGTCTGCTGCCACTGCTGCCAAGTGAAAAACTTTCGGCAGCATGAAGCCTTTTGTAGCCTCTCCTATGGTGACGTCAGGAAAGGTGGCGGCGCTGCTCTCTGTGGGCGGTGCGGTCCGGCGATGATCGGCACGTGCAGATGACGCAGCACGGCGTTTCTGGGTGATGTAAGAAGACTCGCGTTAGATAGCTGTCCAGTCTGCTGCCACTGCTGCCAAGTGAAAAACTTTCGGCAGCATGAAGCCTTTTGTAGCCTCTCCGATGGTGACGTCAGGAAAGGTGACGGCGCTGCTCTCTGTGGGCGGTGCGGTCCGGCGATGATCGGCACGTGCAGATGACGCAGCACGGCGTTTCTGGGTGATGTAAGAAGACTCGCGTTAGATAGCTGTCCAGTCTGCTGCCACTGCTGCCAAGTGAAAAACTTTCGGCAGCATGAAGCCTTTTGTAGCCTCTCCGATGGTGACGTCAGGAAAGGTGGCGGCGCTGCACTCTGTGGGCGGTGCGGTCCGGCGATGATCGGCACGTGCAGATGACGCAGCACGGCGTTTCTGGGTGATGTAAGAAGACTCGCGTTAGATAGCTGTCCAGTCTGCTGCCACTGCTGCCAAGTGAAAAACTTTCGGCAGCATGAAGCCTTTTGTAGCCTCTCCGATGGTGACGTCAGGAAAGGTGGCCGCGCTGCTCTCTGTGGGCGGTGCGGTCCGGCGATGATCGGCACGTGCAGATGACGCAGCACGGCGTTTCTGGGTGATGTAAGAAGACTCGCGTTAGATAGCTGTCCAGTCTGCTGCCACTGCTGCCAAGTGAAAAACTTTCGGCAGCATGCAGCCTTTTGTAGCCTCTCCGATGGTGACGTCAGGAAAGGTGGCCGCGCTGCTCTCTGTGGGCGGTGCGGTCCGGCGATGATCGGCACGTGCAGATGACGCAGCACGGCGTTTCGGGGTGATGTAAGAAGACTCGCGTTAGATAGCTGTCCAGTCTGCTGCCACTGCTGCCAAGTGAAAAACTTTCGGCAGCATGCAGCCTTTTGTAGCCTCTCCGATGGTGACGTCAGGAAAGGTGACGGCGCTGCTCTCTGTGGGCGGTGCGGTCCCGCGACGATCGGCACGTGCAGATGACGCAGCACGGCGTTTCTGGGTGATGTAAGAAGACTCGCGTTAGATAGCTGTCCAGTCTGCTGCCACTGCTGCCAAGTGAAAAACTTTCGGCAGCATGCAGCCTTTTGTAGCCTCTCCGATGGTGACGTCAGGAAAGGTGGCGGCGCTGCACTCTGCGGGCGGTGCGGTCCCGCGACGATCGGCACGTGCAGATGACGCAGCACGGCGTTTCTGGGTGATGTAAGAAGACTCGCGTTAGATAGCTGTCCAGTCTGCTGCCACTGCTGCCAAGTGAAAAACTTTCGGCAGCATGCAGCCTTTTGTAGCCTCTCCGATGGTGACGTCAGGAAAGGTGACGGCGCTGCTCTCTGTGGGCGGTGCGGTCCCGCGACGATCGGCACGTGCAGATGACGCAGCACGGCGTTTCTGGGTGATGTAAGAAGACTCGCGTTAGATAGCTGTCCAGTCTGCTGCCACTGCTGCCAAGTGAAAAACTTTCGGCAGCATGCAGCCTTTTGTAGCCTCTCCGATGGTGACGTCAGGAAAGGTGGCGGCGCTGCACTCTGCGGGCGGTGCGGTCCCGCGACGATCGGCACGTGCAGATGACGCAGCACGGCGTTTCTGGGTGATGTAAGAAGACTCGCGTTAGATAGCTGTCCAGTCTGCTGCCACTGCTGCCAAGTGAAAAACTTTCGGCAGCATGCAGCCTTTTGTAGCCTCTCCGATGGTGACGTCAGGAAAGGTGACGGCGCTGCTCTCTGTGGGCGGTGCGGTCCCGCGACGATCGGCACGTGCAGATGACGCAGCACGGCGTTTCTGGGTGATGTAAGAAGACTCGCGTTAGATAGCTGTCCAGTCTGCTGCCACTGCTGCCAAGTGAAAAACTTTCGGCAGCATGCAGCCTTTTGTAGCCTCTCCGATGGTGACGTCAGGAAAGGTGGCGGCGCTGCACTCTGCGGGCGGTGCGGTCCCGCGACGATCGGCACGTGCAGATGACGCAGCACGGCGTTTCTGGGTGATGTAAGAAGACTCGCGTTAGATAGCTGTCCAGTCTGCTGCCACTGCTGCCAAGTGAAAAACTTTCGGCAGCATGCAGCCTTTTGTAGCCTCTCCGATGGTGACGTCAGGAAAGGTGACGGCGCTGCTCTCTGTGGGCGGTGCGGTCCCGCGACGATCGGCACGTGCAGATGACGCAGCACGGCGTTTCTGGGTGATGTAAGAAGACTCGCGTTAGATAGCTGTCCAGTCTGCTGCCACTGCTGCCAAGTGAAAAACTTTCGGCAGCATGCAGCCTTTTGTAGCCTCTCCGATGGTGACGTCAGGAAAGGTGGCGGCGCTGCACTCTGCGGGCGGTGCGGTCCCGCGACGATCGGCACGTGCAGATGACGCAGCACGGCGTTTCTGGGTGATGTAAGAAGACTCGCGTTAGATAGCTGTCCAGTCTGCTGCCACTGCTGCCAAGTGAAAAACTTTCGGCAGCATGCAGCCTTTTGTAGCCTCTCGATGGTGACGTCAGGAAAGGTGACGGCGCTGCTCTCTGTGGGCGGTGCGGTCCCGCGACGATCGGCACGTGCAGATGACGCAGCACGGCGTTTCTGGGTGATGTAAGAAGACTCGCGTTAGATAGCTGTCCAGTCTGCTGCCACTGCTGCCAAGTGAAAAACTTTCGGCAGCATGCAGCCTTTTGTAGCCTCTCCGATGGTGACGTCAGGAAAGGTGACGGCGCTGCTCTCTGTGGGCGGTGCGGTCCCGCGACGATCGGCACGTGCAGATGACGCAGCACGGCGTTTCTGGGTGATGTAAGAAGACTCGCGTTAGATAGCTGTCCAGTCTGCTGCCACTGCTGCCAAGTGAAAAACTTTCGGCAGCATGCAGCCTTTTGTAGCCTCTCCGATGGTGACGTCAGGAAAGGTGACGGCGCTGCACTCTGTGGGCGGTGCGGTCCGGCGATGATCGGCACGTGCAGATGACGCAGCACGGCGTTTCTGGGTGATGTAAGAAGACTCGCGTTAGATAGCTGTCCAGTCTGCTGCCACTGCTGCCAAGTGAAAAACTTTCGGCAGCATGCAGCCTTTTGTAGCCTCTCCGATGGTGACGTCAGGAAAGGTGGCCGCGCTGCTCTCTGTGGGCGGTGCGGTCCCGCGACGATCGGCACGTGCAGACGACGCAGCACGGCGTTTCTGGGTGATGTAAGAAGACTCGCGTTAGATAGCTGTCCAGTCTGCTGCCACTGCTGCCAAGTGAAAAACTTTCGGCAGCATGCAGCCTTTTGTAGCCTCTCCGATGGTGACGTCAGGAAAGGTGACGGCGCTGCTCTCTGTGGGCGGTGCGGTCCCGCGACGATCGGCACGTGCAGACGACGCAGCACGGCGTTTCTGGGTGATGTAAGAAGACTCGCGTTAGATAGCTGTCCAGTCTGCTGCCACTGCTGCCAAGTGAAAAACTTTCGGCAGCATGCAGCCTTTTGTAGCCTCTCCGATGGTGACGTCAGGAAAGGTGGCCGCGCTGCTCTCTGTGGGCGGTGCGGTCCCGCGACGATCGGCACGTGCAGACGACGCAGCACGGCGTTTCTGGGTGATGTAAGAAGACTCGCGTTAGATAGCTGTCCAGTCTGCTGCCACTGCTGCCAAGTGAAAAACTTTCGGCAGCATGCAGCCTTTTGTAGCCTCTCCGATGGTGACGTCAGGAAAGGTGGCCGCGCTGCTCTCTGTGGGCGGTGCGGTCCCGCGACGATCGGCACGTGCAGATGACGCAGCACGGCGTTTCTGGCTGATGTAATAAGACTCGCGTTAGATAGCTGTCCAGTCTGCTGCCACTGCTGCCAAGTGAAAAACTTTCGGCAGCATGCAGCCTTTTTGTAGCCTCTCCGATGGTGACGTCAGGAAAGGTGGCCGCGCTGCTCTCTGTGGGCGGTGCGGTCCGGCGATGATCGGCACGTGCAGATGACGCAGCACGGCGTTTCTGGGTGATGTAAGAAGACTCGCGTTAGATAGCTGTCCAGTCTGCTGCCACTGCTGCCAAGTGAAAAACTTTCGGCAGCATGCAGCCTTTTGTAGCCTCTCCGATGGTGACGTCAGGAAAGGTGGCGGCGCTGCACTCTGTGGGCGGTGCGGTCCGGCGATGATCGGCACGTGCAGATGACGCAGCACGGCGTTTCTGGCTGATGTAATAAGACTCGCGTTAGATAGCTGTCCAGTCTGCTGCCACTGCTGCCAAGTGAAAAACTTTCGGCAGCATGCAGCCTTTTGTAGCGTCTCCGATGGTGACGTCAGGAAAGGTGGCCGCGCTGCTCTCTGTGGGCGGTGCGGTCCGGCGATGATCGGCACGTGCAGATGACGCAGCACGGCGTTTCTGGGTGATGTAAGAAGACTCGCGTTAGATAGCTGTCCAGTCTGCTGCCACTGCTGTCAAGTGAAAAACTTTCGGCAGCATGCAGCCTTTTGTAGCCTCTCCGATGGTGACGTCAGGAAAGGGGGCCGCGCTGCTCTCTGTGGGCGGTGCGGTCCGGCGATGATCGGCACGTGCAGATGACGCAGCACGGCGTTTCTGGGTGATGTAAGAAGACTCGCGTTAGATAGCTGTCCAGTCTGCTGCCACTGCTGCCAAGTGAAAAACTTTCGGCAGCATGAAGCCTTTTGTAGCCTCTCCTATGGTGACGTCAGGAAAGGTGGCGGCGCTGCTCTCTGTGGGCGGTGCGGTCCGGCGATGATCGGCACGTGCAGATGACGCAGCACGGCGTTTCTGGGTGATGTAAGAAGACTCGCGTTAGATAGCTGTCCAGTCTGCTGCCACTGCTGCCAAGTGAAAAACTTTCGGCAGCATGCAGCCTTTTGTAGGCTCTCCGATGGTGACGTCAGGAAAGGTGGCCGCGCTGCTCTCTGTGGGCGGTGCGGTCCGGCGATGATCGGCACGTGCAGATGACGCAGCACGGCGTTTCTGGGTGATGTAAGAAGACTCGCGTTAGATAGCTGTCCAGTCTGCTGCCACTGCTGCCAAGTGAAAAACTTTCGGCAGCATGCAGCCTTTTGTAGCCTCTTCTATGGTGACGTCAGGAAAGGTGGCGGCGCTCCTCTCTGTGGGCGGTGCGGTCCCGCGACGATCGGCACGTGCAGATGACGCAGCACGGCGTTTCTGGGTGATGTAAGAAGACTCGCGTTAGATAGCTGTCCAGTCTGCTGCCACTGCTGCCAAGTGAAAAACTTTCGGCAGCATGCAGCCTTTTGTAGCCCTCTCCGATGGTGACGTCAGGAAAGGTGGCCGCGCTGCTCTCTGTGGGCGGTGCGGTCCGGCGATGATCGGCACGTGCAGATGACGCAGCATGGCGTTTCTGGGTGATGTAAGAAGACACGCATTAGATAGCTGTCCAGTCTGCTGCCACTGCTGCCAAGTGAAAAACTTTCGGCAGCATGCAGCCTTTTGTAGCCTCTCCGATGGTGACGTCAGGAAAGGTGGCCGCGCTGCTCTCTGTGGCGGTGCGGTCCGGCGATGATCGGCACGTGCAGATGACGCAGCACGGCGTTTCTGGGTGATGTAAGAAGACTTGCGTTAGATAGCTGTCCAGTCTGCTGCCACTGCTGCCAAGTGAAAAACTTTCGGCAGGATGCAGCCTTTTGCAGCCTCCCCGATGGTGACGTCAGGAAAGGTGGCGGCGCTGCTCTCTGTGGGCGGTGCGGTCCGGCGATGATCGGCACGTGCAGATGACGCAGCACGGCGTTTCTGGGGGATGTAAGAAGACTCGCGTTAGATAGCTGTCCAGTGTGCTGCCACTGCTGCCAAGTGAAAAACTTTCGGCAGCATGCAGCCTTTTGTAGCCTCTTCATTGGTGACGTCAGGAAAGGTGGCGGCGCTGCTCTCTGTGGGCGGTGCGGTCCGGCGATGATCGGCACGTGCAGATGACGCAGCATGGCGTTTCTGGGTGATGTAAGAAGACTCGCGTTAGATAGCTGTCCAGTCTGCTGCCACTGCTGCCAAGTGAAAAACTTTCGGCAGCATGCAGCCTTTTGTAGCCTCTCCGATGTGACGTCAGGAAAGGTGGCCGCGCTGCTCTCTGTTGGCGGTGCGGTCCGGCGATGATCGGCACGTGCAGATGACGCAGCACGGCGTTTCTGGGTGATGTAAGAAGACTCGCGTTAGCTAGCTGTCCAGTCTGCTGCCACTGCTGCCAAGTGAAAAACTTTCGGCAGCATGCAGCCTTTTGTAGCCTCTCCGATGGTGACGTCAGGAAAGGTGGCCGCGCTGCTCTCTTGTGGGCTGTGCGGTCCGGCGATGATCGGCACGTGCAGATGACGCAGCACGGCGTTTCTGGGTGATGTAAGAAGACTCGCGTCAGATAGCTGTCCAGTCTGCTGCCACTGCTGCCAAGTGAAAAACTTTCGGCAGCATGCAGCCTTTTGTAGCCTCTCCGATGGTGACGTCAGGAAAGGTGGCCGCGCTGCTCTCTGTGGGTGGTGCGGTCCGGCGATGATCGGCACGTGCAGATGACGCAGCACGGCGTTTCTGGGTGATGTAAGAAGACTCGCGTTAGATAGCTGTCCAGTCTGCTGCCACTGCTGCCAAGTGAAAAACTTTCGGCAGCATGAAGCCTTTTGTAGCCTCTCCGATGGTGACGTCAGGAAAGGTGGCCGCGCTGCTCTCTGTGGGCGGTCCGGTCCGGCGAAGATCGGCACGTGCAGATGACGCAGCACGGCGTTTCTGGGTGATGTAAGAAGACTCGCGTTAGATAGCTGTCCAGTCTGCTGCCACTGCTGCCAAGTGAAAAACTTTCGGCAGCATGCAGCCTTTTGTAGCCTCTCCAATGGTGACGTCAGGAAAGGTGACGGCGCTACTCTCTGTGGGCGGTGCGGTCCCGCGACGATCGGCACGTGCAGATGACGCAGCACGGCGTTTCTGGGTGATGTAAGAAGACTCGCGTTAGATAGCTGTCCAGTCTGCTGCCACTGCTGCCAAGTGAAAAACTTTCGGCAGCATGCAGCCTTTTGTAGCCTCTCCGATGGTGACGTCAGGAAAGGTGGCGGCGCTGCACTCTGTGGGCGGTGCGGTCCGGCGATGATCGGCACGTGCAGATGACGCAGCACGGCGTTTCTGGGTGATGTAAGAAGACTCGCATTAGATAGCTGTCCAGTCTGCTGCCACTGCTGCCAAGTGAAAAACTTTCGGCAGCATGCAGCCTTTTGTAGCCTCTCCGATGGTGACGTCAGGAAAGGTGGCCGCGCTGCTCTCTGTGGGCGGTGCGGTCCGGCGATGATCGGCACGTGCAGATGACGCAGCACGGCGTTTCTGGGTGATGTAAGAAGACTCGCGTTAGATAGCTGTCCAGTCTGCTGCCACTGCTGCCAAGTGAAAAACTTTCGGCAGCATGCAGCCTTTTGTAGCCTCTCCGATGGTGACGTCAGGAAAGGTGGCCGCGCTGCTCTCTGTGGGCGGTGCGGTCCGGCGATGATCGGCACGTGCAGATGACGCAGCACGGCGTTTCTGGGTGATGTAAGAAGACTCGCATTAGATAGCTGTCCAGTCTGCTGCCACTGCTGCCAAGTGAAAAACTTTCGGCAGCATGCAGCCTTTTGTAGCCTCTCCGATGGTGACGTCAGGAAAGGTGGCGGCGCTGCACTCTGTGGGCGGTGCGGTCCGGCGATGATCGGCACGTGCAGATGACGCAGCACGGCGTTTCTGGGTGATGTAAGAAGACTCGCATTAGATAGCTGTCCAGTCTGCTGCCACTGCTGCCAAGTGAAAAACTTTCGGCAGCATGCAGCCTTTTGTAGCCTCTCCGATGGTGACGTCAGGAAAGGTGGCGGCGCTGCACTCTGTGGGCGGTGCGGTCCGGCGATGATCGGCACGTGCAGATGACGCAGCACGGCGTTTCTGGGTGATGTAAGAAGACTCGCGTTAGATAGCTGTCCAGTCTGCTGCCACTGCTGCCAAGTGAAAAACTTTCGGCAGCATGCAGCCTTTT
This sequence comes from Ixodes scapularis, assembly GCF_016920785.2. Taxonomy (NCBI): domain Eukaryota; kingdom Metazoa; phylum Arthropoda; class Arachnida; order Ixodida; family Ixodidae; genus Ixodes; species Ixodes scapularis. The sequence continues at coordinate 104,878 of NW_024609859.1, read as the reverse complement.
GTAGCCTCTCCGATGGTGACGTCAGGAAAGGTGGCCGCGCTGCTCTCTGTGGGCGGTGCGGTCCGGCGATGATCGGCACGTGCAGATGACGCAGCACGGCGTTTCTGGGTGATGTAAGAAGACTCGCGTTAGATAGCTGTCCAGTCTGCTGCCACTGCTGCCAAGTGAAAAACTTTCGGCAGCATGAAGCCTTTTGTAGCCTCTCCTATGGTGACGTCAGGAAAGGTGGCGGCGCTGCTCTCTGTGGGCGGTGCGGTCCGGCGATGATCGGCACGTGCAGATGACGCAGCACGGCGTTTCTGGGTGATGTAAGAAGACTCGCGTTAGATAGCTGTCCAGTCTGCTGCCACTGCTGCCAAGTGAAAAACTTTCGGCAGCGTGCAGCCTTTCGTAGCCTCTCCGATGGTGACGTCAGGAAAGGTGGCCGCGCTGCTCTCTGTGGGCGGTGCGGTCCGGCGATGATCGGCACGTGCAGATGACGCAGCACGGCGTTTCTGGGTGATGTAAGAAGACTCGCGTTAGATAGCTGTCCAGTCTGCTGCCACTGCTGCCAAGTGAAAAACTTTCGGCAGCATGAAGCCTTTTGTAGCCTCTCCTATGGTGACGTCAGGAAGGTGGCGGCGCTGCTCTCTGTGGCGGTGCGGTCCGGCGATGATCGGCACGTGCAGATGACGCAGCACGGCGTTTCTGGGTGATGTAAGAAGACTCGCGTTAGATAGCTGTCCAGTCTGCTGCCACTGCTGCCAAGTGAAAAACTTTCGGCAGCATGCAGCCTTTTGTAGCCTCTCCGATGGTGACGTCAGGAAAGGTGGCCGCGCTGCTCTCTGTGGGCGGTGCGGTCCGGCGATGATCGGCACGTGCAGATGACGCAGCACGGCGTTTCTGGGTGATGTAAGAAGACTCGCGTTAGATAGCTGTCCAGTCTGCTGCCACTGCTGCCAAGTGAAAAACTTTCGGCAGCATGCAGCCTTTTTTAGCCTCTCCTATGGTGACGTCAGGAAAGGTGGCGGCGCCCCTCTCTGTGGGCGGTGCGGTCCCGCGACGATCGGCACGTGCAGATGACGCAGCACGGCGTTTCTGGGTGATGTAAGAAGACTCGCGTTAGATAGCTGTCCAGTCTGCTGCCACTGCTGCCAAGTGAAAAACTTTCGGCAGCATGCAGCCTTTTGTAGCCTCTCCGATGGTGACGTCAGGAAAGGTGGCCGCGCTGCTCTCTGTGGGCGGTGCGGTCCGGCGATGATCGGCACGTGCAGATGACGCAGCATGGCGTTTCTGGGTGATGTAAGAAGACTCGCGTTAGATAGCTGTCCAGTCTGCTGCCACTGCTGCCAAGTGAAAAACTTTCGGCAGCATGCAGCCTTTTGTAGCCTCTTCGATGGTGACGTCAGGAAAGGTGGCGGCGCTGCTCTCTGTGGGCGGTGCGGTCCGGCGATGATCGGCACGTGCAGATGACGCAGCACGGCGTTTCTGGGGGATGTAAGAAGACTCGCGTTAGATAGCTGTCCAGTGTGCTGCCACTGCTGCCAAGTGAAAAACTTTCGGCAGCATGCAGCCTTTTGTAGCCTCTCCGATGGTGACGTCAGGAAAGGTGGCGGCGCTGCTCTCTGTGGGCGGTGCGGTCCGGCGATGATCGGCACGTGCAGATGACGCAGCACGGCGTTTCTGGGGGATGTAAGAAGACTCGCGTTAGATAGCTGTCCAGTGTGCTGCCACTGCTGCCAAGTGAAAAACTTTCGGCAGCATGCAGCCTTTTGTAGCCTCTTCGATGGTGACGTCAGGAAAGGTGGCCGCGCTGCTCTCTGTGGGCGGTGCGGTCCGGCGATGATCGGCACGTGCAGATGACGCAGCATGGCGTTTCTGGGTGATGTAAGAAGACTCGCGTTAGATAGCTGTCCAGTCTGCTGCCACTGCTGCCAAGTGAAAAACTTTCGGCAGCATGCAGCCTTTTGTAGCCTCTCCGATGGTGACGTCTGGAAAGGTGGCCGCGCTGCTCTCTGTGGGCGGTGCGGTCCGGCGATGATCGGCACGTGCAGATGACGCAGCATGGCGTTTCTGGGGGATGTAAGAAGACTCGCGTTAGATAGCTGTCCAGTGTGCTGCCACTGCTGCCAAGTGAAAAACTTTCGGCAGCATGCAGCCTTTTGTAGCCTCTCCGATGGTGACGTCAGGAAAGGTGGCCGCGCTGCTCTCTGTGGGCGGTGCGGTCCGGCGATGATCGGCACGTGCAGATGACGCAGCATGGCGTTTCTGGGTGATGTAAGAAGACTCGCGTTAGATAGCTGTCCTGTCTGCTGCCACTGCTGCCAAGTGAAAAACTTTCGGCAGCATGCAGGCTTTTGTAGCCTCTCCGATGGTGACGTCAGGAAAGGTGGCGGCGCTGCTCTCTGTGGGCGGTGCGGTCCGGCGATGATCGGCACGTGCAGATGACGCAGCACGGCGTTTCTGGGGGATGTAAGAAGACTCGCGTTAGATAGCTGTCCAGTGTGCTGCCACTGCTGCCAAGTGAAAAACTTTCGGCAGCATGCAGCCTTTTGTAGCCTCTTCGATGGTGACGTCAGGAAAGGTGGCCGCGCTGCTCTCTGTGGGCGGTGCGGTCCGGCGATGATCGGCACGTGCAGATGACGCAGCATGGCGTTTCTGTGTGATGTAAGAAGACTCGCGTTAGATAGCTGTCCAGTCTGCTGCCACTGCTGCCAAAGTGAAAAACTTTCGGCAGCATGCAGCCTTTTGTAGCCTCTTCGATGGTGACGTCAGGAAAGGTGGCGGCGCTGCTCTCTGTGGGCGGTGCGGTCCGGCGATGATCGGCACGTGCAGATGACGCAGCACGGCGTTTCTGGGGGATGTAAGAAGACTCGCGTTAGATAGCTGTCCAGTGTGCTGCCACTGCTGCCAAGTGAAAAACTTTCGGCAGCATGCAGCCTTTTGTAGCCTCTCTGATGGTGACGTCAGGAAAGGTGGCGGCGCTGCTCTCTGTGGGCGGTGCGGTCCGGCGATGATCGGCACATGCAGATGACGCAGCACGGCGTTTCTGGGGGATGTAAGAAGACTCGCGTTAGATAGCTGTCCAGTGTGCTGCCACTGCTGCCAAGTGAAAAACTTTCGGCAGCATGCAGCCTTTTGTAGCCTCTTCGATGGTGACGTCAGGAAAGGTGGCCGCGCTGCTCTCTGTGGGCGGTGCGGTCCGGCGATGATCGGCACGTGCAGATGACGCAGCATGGCGTTTCTGGGTGATGTAAGAAGACTCGCGTTAGATAGTTGTCCAGTCTGCTGCCACTGCTGCCAAGTGAAAAACTTTCGGCAGCATGCAGCCTTTTGTAGCCTCTCCGATGGTGACGCCAGGAAAGGTGGCCGCGCTGCTCTCTGTGGGCGGTGCGGTCCGGCGATGATCGGCACGTGCAGATGACGCAGCACGGCGTTTCTGGGTGATGTAAGAAGACTCGCGTTAGATAGCTGTCCAGTCTGCTGCCACTGCTGCCAAGTGAAAAACTTTCGGCAGCATGCAGCCTTTTGTAGCCTCTCCGATGGTGACGTCAGGAAAGGTGGCCGCGCTGCTCTCTGTGGGCGGTGCGGTCCGGCGATGATCGGCACGTGCAGATGACGCAGCATGGCGTTTCTGGGTGATGTAAGAAGACTCGCGTTAGATAGCTGTCCAGTCTGCTGCCACTGCTGCCAAGTGAAAAACTTTCGGCAGCATGCAGCGTTTTGTAGCCTCTCCGATGGTGACGTCAGGAAAGGTGGCGGCGCTGCTCTCTGTGGGCGGTGCGGTCCGGCGATGATCGGCACGTGCAGATGACGCAGCATGGCGTTTCTGGGTGATGTAAGAAGACTCGCGTTAGATAGCTGTCCAGTCTGCTGCCAAGTGAAAAAGTTTCGGCAGCATGCAGCCTTTTGTAGCCTCTCCGATGGTGACGTCTGGAAAGGTGGCCGCGCTGCTCTCTGTGGGCGGTGCGGTCCGGCGATGGTCGGCACGTGCAGATGACGCAGCATGGCGTTTCTGGGTGATGTAAGAAGACTCGCGTTAGATAGCTGTCCAGTCTGCTGCCACTGCTGCAAAAGTGAAAAACTTTCGGCAGCATACAGCCTTTTGTAGCCTCTCCGATGGTGACGTCAGTAAAGGTGGCGGCGCTGCTCTCTGTGGGCGGTGCGGTCCGGCGATGATCGGCACGTGCAGATGACGCAGCACGGCGTTTCTGGGGGATGTAAGAAGACTCGCGTTAGATAGCTGTCCAGTGTGCTGCCACTGCTGCCAAGTGAAAAACTTTCGGCAGCATGCAGCCTTTTGTAGCCTCTTCGATGGTGACGTCAGGAAAGGTGGCCGCGCTGCTCTATGTGGGCGGTGCGGTCCGGCGATGATCGGCACGTGCAGATGACGCAGCATGGCGTTTCTGGGTGATGTAAGAAGACTCGCGTTAGATAGCTGTCCAGTCTGCTGCCACTGCTGCCAAGTGAAAAACTTTCGGCAGCATGCAGCCTTTTGTAGCCTCTTCGATGGTGACGTCAGGAAAGGTGGCGGCGCTGCTCTCTGTGGGCGGTGCGGTCCGGCGATGATCGGCACGTGCAGATGACGCAGCACGGCGTTTCTGGGGGATGTAAGAAGACTCGCGTTAGATAGCTGTCCAGTGTGCTGCCACTGCTGCCAAGTGAAAAACTTTCGGCAGCATGCAGCCTTTTGTAGCCTCTTCGATGGTGACGTCAGGAAAGGTGGCGGGGCTGCTCTCTGTGGGCGGTGCGGTCCGGCGATGATCGGCACGTGCAGATGACGCAGCACGGCGTTTCTGGGTGATGTAAGAAGACTCGCGTTAGATAGCTGTCCAGTCTGCTGCCACTGCTGCCAAGTGAAAAACTTTCGGCAGCATGCAGCCTTTTGTAGCCTCTCCGATGGTGACGTCTGGAAAGGTGGCCGCGCTGCTCTCTGTGGGCGGTGCGGTCCGGCGATGATCGGCACGTGCAGATGACGCAGCATGGCGTTTCTGGGTGATGTAAGAAGACTCGCGTTAGATAGCTGTCCAGTGTGCTGCCACTGCTGCCAAATGAAAAACTTTCGGCAGCATGCAGCCTTTTGTAGCCTCTTCGATGGTGATCTCAGGAAAGGTGGCGGCGCTGCTCTCTGTGGGCGGTGCGGTCCGGCGATGATCGGCACGTGCAGATGACGCAGCACGGCGTTTCTGTTGAATGTAAGAAGACTCGCGTTAGATAGCTGTCCAGTGTGCTGCCACTGCTGCCAAGTGAAAAACTTTCGGCAGCATGCAGCCTTTTGTAGCCTCTTCGATGGTGACGTCAGGAAAGGTGGCGGCGCTGCTCTCTGTGGGCGGTGCGGTCCGGCGATGATCGGCACGTGCAGATGACGCAGCACGGCGTTTCTGGGGGATGTAAGAAGACTCGCGTTAGATAGCTGTCCAGTGTGCTCCCACTGCTGCCAAGTGAAAAACTTTCGGCAGCATGCAGCCTTTTGTAGCCTCTTCGATGGTGACGTCAGGAAAGGTGGCGGCGCTGCTCTCTGTGGGCGGTGCGGTCCGGCGATGATCGGCACGTGCAGATGACGCAGCACGGCGTTTCTGGGGGATGTAAGAAGACTCGCGTTAGATAGCTGTCCAGTGTGCTGCCACTGCTGCCAAGTGAAAAACTTTCGGCAGCATGCAGCCTTTTGTAGCCTCTTCGATGGTGACGTCAGGAAAGGTGGGGGCGCTGCTCTCTGTGGGCGGTGCGGTCCGGCGATGATCGGCACGTGCAGATGACGCAGCACGGCGTTTCTGGGGGATGTAAGAAGACTCGCGTTAGATAGCTGTCCAGTCTGCTGCCACTGCTGCCAAGTGAAAAACTTTCGGCAGGATGCAGCCTTTTGCAGCCTCCCCGATGGTGACGTCAGGAAAGGTGGCGGCGCTGCTCTCTGTGGGTTGTGCGGTCCTGCGATGATCGGCACGTGCAGATGACGCATAACGGCGTTTTTGGGTGATGTAAGAAGACTCGCGTTAGATAGCTGTCCAGTGTGCTGCCACTGCTGCCAAGTGAAAAACTTTCGGCAGCATGCAGCCTTTTGTAGCCTCTCCGATGGTGACGTCTGGAAAGGTGGCCGCGCTGCTCTCTGTGGGCGGTGCGGTCCTGCGATGATCGGCACGTGCATATGACGCAGCACGGCGTTTCTGGGTGATGTAAGAAGACTCGCGTTAGATAGCTGTCCAGTCTGCTGCCACTGCTGCCAAGTGAAAAACTTTCGGCAGCATGCAGCCTTTTGTAGCCTCTTCGATGGTGACGTCAGGAAAGGTGGCGGCGCTGCTCTCTGTGGGCGGTGCGGTCCGGCGATGATCGGCACGTGCAGATGACGCATAACGGCGTTTTTGGGTGATGTAAGAAGACTCGCGTTAGATAGCTGTCCAGTGTGCTGCCACTGCTGCCAAGTGAAAAACTTTCGGCAGCATGAAGCCTTTTGTAGCCTCTCGGATGGTGACGTCAGGAAAGGTGGCGGCGCTGCTCTCTGTGGGCGGTGCGGTCCGGCGATGATCGGCACGTGCAGATGACGCAGCACGGCGTTTCTGGGTGATGTAAGAAGACTCGCGTTAGATAGCTGTCCAGTCTGCTGCCACTGCTGCCAAGTGAAAAACTTTCGGCAGCATGCAGCCCTTTGTAGCCTCCCCGATGGTGACGTCAGGAAAGGTGGCGGCGCTGCTCTCTTTTGGCGGTGCGGTCCGGCAATGATCGGCACGTGCAGATGACGTAGCACGGCGTTTCTGGGTGATGTAAGAAGACTCGCGTTAGATAGCTGTCCAGTCTGCTGCCACTGCTGCCAAGTCAGCAGTGGCAGCAGACTGCCCCTGCTGACTTCAAAATGAAATCGATTGCTGGTTTAACTAGTTTCTAAAAAACGTTATTCAAACCATTACAAAAGTATCCGAATACGTAATCGATTATAAGTCCTGTGATCCCTTGTGTGGGTAGCGTACAAGTCTGGGTGGGTAGCGTAAAAAATCCAGCGCTACGCGCCTTAGCCCTATAGGTGGCGTTGCAAGAGCTATAAAAGTACCTTGTAGTGCGCGATATTTATTAGCTATATTTTTGAGCTATGCATCGTCTACCATTTTGTCTGCATAGATTTTGCCCATGCCCAGCCATAACCTTCAAGTTAAAAGAGCGATGCAACACTTTTTGTACTTTGCGCAAATACCGCTTAGAACAGATCCCTGATGTTAATGACCTATGAAACACGCGTTCGTTTTTCGCTTCACGCAATAGAAGTCCCAGAAAAAAATTAAAGAAAAATGAGCAGCGTTCACCCCCTCAACACGCAGACAGAACAAGCGGCCACGCGATCTGGAGCCGATTATATGCCGCCAGTGTTGATCATATCGACGCGCTGGGGTTGGCAAAGCACAGGACACGCGCTGAGTTCCAGACATTGTTGTGGCTCGGCTATTTTCTTCGTTGCAGCGATTGGACGCGGGCGACTACCCGAATGCTTCTCGAGCTAGTGATTATCACGAGCCCAAATCGAGTGCCCACGGAGGGCTCGGGTCCCATCTATGAACCGCATTCAAATATCGTCACTTGGGTGTACTGCGATCCCCACGTTTCGTCATCAAATTTTGCAAAGGAGAGATTGAACGAAAATAAGTGCTTTTCTCCTTGAAATTTCACCGCAACAAAGGAGTTTCTTTTCCAGTGGCGTTGTGTGCGAGTATCCTTGAGTCCCACTAGTGCCAGTAAGCTCCTTTATAGTGAAAAACATTGCAACTGAATATCGTTGCACAACTCCTTTAAGGGTCGGGAAAGGTTTCGAAGCTACTTTGTGAATTATGGCTCCTGAAGATTTCTTTTATATTTTGAAGTCACATTCACATATTTTATCCTTGGCTTCCGCAAAGAACACTCTTCGCTCGCGAAATACACGGTAAAAAACAGCCGAAAAACCACGTTTCTAGCTAAAAAAAAACAGTCGTGAAATTTTCGAGCCTGAACATCAGGGAGCCAAGGAGGACTATGAGGCAGCATACATTCAGCGAAAAGTGAACAAATGTTGCCCTGCGGCATTTGTGTGGCCGGGCAGAGCAACCTGTGGCAGGGCAACCTGTGGCCGCAGGGCAACAGTGTTGCCCTGCGGCTACACCATCGAATCTCGGCGTGTAAAGTTCGCCAGTTCTTCTCCAAGTGGTCATTTCGTCGAGTCCAGAGTTCATTGAGCGTGCAGGTTGCTGAACAAGGATATCCAAATAGGGTTAGGCGATTGCTACCACACTGATGGAATTTGGTGAAGCAGAAATGCAACATATCTGGAAGCTAGAGCCCAGTACTTAAAAAGTTCATTGTCTCATTGTATACTGAACGTTTTCCCAAACATGACAGGCGTGTTACACTAAACTCGTCAACTGATAGTCACTTGCATCGTAGCATGCAGCATTTGCCCTCGTGATACAATTTATTGTTTCGCTTTTGAGTGAAAATATCTGGATGTGGTCTTTTTGCTTACAGAGGACACTCAATATGAAGGCAGTCGGGATTCTCTTTGCAACACTTTCAGCTGCGATGGCTATCGTGTTGAAACTGGACACTGATGGCGGATACATCGACATCGGTGTTTTAGTGGACATTCCGTACGATCCGACCGTGATGAAAAACTTGAAAGTAAGTAAAACCTGAATATATGACTGTTTTCTCAGCGCGTTGTAAGGCATGTTTGCTCGGCTTTCGACAGGATTTTGGCATAATGATCTGTACCCTCCCGGTACGCGTCTCAGATTTTGTTCTGACGGCGAACACTCGTTTCTAAGTTGTATAACACATTAATCTCGCACATTACAATTTTGTTGAAAGCAATAACTTTTATGAGTTTAATATTTTGCTCCAGAAATAGGGCTCACCCATGCTCAAAAAGTCAAAGTACAAAAAAAAAAAAAAACTCGATTAAAAGGTTTTTTGTTTAACAGACATTCGAACTACCTTCCGCTTTTACAAGGGTAGTTTTGTATATTGTATTTGAATGTTTCTGCTCCGACGTGTAATACTATACGTAGTGAAGCTCTTTTCGCAGGGTCCATTTTATTGTATCTTTGCACTTCACTTTTCAAACAGGACCTTTTCAAGGCATCGTCAAGGCTTCTACATGAAGCGACACACGGGCATGTTTACTTTAAGTCCGTAATATTCATGGTTCGTCCCGACAGGCGGCACAAGAATCTGACTGTTGTTCCGCGTAGTTTTCTAAAGGGAGTTCCATTTAAAGTCATCAGCAAAGGGCTTCCCAGTGATGTCCACAATAGCGAGGGAATACGGCTGTGTCGGAGAGGTGGCGGCACCATACGTCTGCCGCTACAATTCGTGAACTGGGGGACAGCCCATGCAAAAGAAATGGGTGAGTAACTTCTGTGATGATCTTTATGTGATCACTTGACCTTCACACTAGACATTTTCACACCCTTATTGCTGTAAATGGTATTAGTCACAACTCACCCCCTTGTTGGTGTACAAAAACGCCCTAGAAAAAAGGTGTTATACCTCACACCCTCGAAAACCGGTGTAATCTCTTACACCCTTCACTGAAGGGTGTGATTTTGGTCTACACCATTTTATTAGAGTGTTATGGCAGGAGTACACCCATTTGAAAGGGCGTACTGTAGTCTCTAGCTACAAGAGCATGAAAAAAAAAGCGAGATTAGTGACGAAAAATTGGGACAACACAACACTGTCTAAAAACGTTTTGAGACTTGTTGTGTTGTCCCAATATTTTGTCTCTAGTTTCGGTTTTTTTTTAACTTGATCCTTCACCAGCTCGCCTGCGCAGTAACTCTTACTTTATTCAGCTAGAAGAGGTTAATACGAAATGTGTAACAAATCCATAGAATAGGGCTCAGAACCCCCGCAGCACTTCATCGAAATGTGTTTGTGGAGAAATGATTGCTAACATGTGCACCACTTTATTTTTCAATCTGAAAAAAAAGAAAAAAAGTGCGTGGATCTCATCCTTTTTTGTTGCGAATTCGTGACAAACCAATGTCACACCTCAAACGCGAGCATTTGTGACCTAATGTTAAGTTTTTGTGACAAAGCTACAAAATGCTTGAAGGCTTAAAATAGCTGCATCAAACTTTTAGAAAGGCTTTCCTTCGCCTAAAGCTACTTTAATGCTTTCCAGCTCTGGTGACGTAAGCAAAACTCGACAGGCCAGCAAAGACGGACCGACCGAGAGTTGCTTGGGGCGTAAGCGGCAGTTGATGTTTGTAAACGGTAAAATTGTTTATTGAGAAGGAAGCAGGACTACTACCAGAAGAATGCTTGCAGAGTACTTACATTTAAAACAGTGACCTCATGTAATCCGTGATAGATGCATAATCCGATTCTGGCAGCACAAAACAATTCACAAACAAAACGTCGGTGATGAAACGGTCGTTCACATCCAACGGAACTCTCGCGGTCGCCGATGAGCAGCTCTCTGTCGTGATAGATGCACAATCCGATTCGGGCAGCCCAAAACAACGCAAATACAATGCCGAGGTCGAAGGCGGTGGATCACATTCAACGGAAGTCTCGCGGCCGCCGATGAGCAGCTCTTTGTCGAAACGCGTCCAACAAATACAGCACAATAATTCCATGGACTCCGACGAAATAAGCGACCATTTCCGAAAAGTTGGCATGGATGTATTCCGACCGTTCACGACGAAAAATCACGGCCGCGACTGAACCGCACGAAAAACAGGAATACACTGACGGGCGCCCCCCTTTTTGTAAACCGGGCCTACGTGGCCCCTGCAACTCACCATAACTTAGCATACGGCAAAGAGTGGGTCAAAACGAGTCACGTGACAAATTTTGGTCCAAGCGTCCTTGCCCAACGCAGAGCGGTCACGTGTTTCGCGCCACCCCTCTCATTTGCTAGAAGCGGCCTTCGCACTCGCTCACAGCAACAGGAAGACACAAAAGAATGTTTGGAGGCTTATCAGAAGACGAGGTCAAAGGGGGTTGGACAAAACCGCTAATCTGCCTCTGCTGCTTTGTATTGCGACCCGCCCTGCCCAGGGAAGGTCACGAAATCGGACTCGTCAGGACTTGCTTTGCGTAGTACAACCTTGAGCGTCTCAAACTGCCACTCATGTAGACGCGCATGCTCTGGTGCGGACCGCGAGATCACAAAATAAATACGAAAAACAATTTTGAACGCCGTCGAAGACGCGGTTTCACGTGTACCAAAGAAAAATTGAAAAAAAAGCGTCGCGAAGGCAAGATATTTTGGTGTCATTATGCAGAGATAAGAGTCGCGTCCCTGGGTGTGTCATTAATCCTGCACTTTTCATTGTCTTGCGACATTGTTTCTTCAGAGCTACACTCCAAAATAAAGTCTCAGTGAAGGTGCTATAAGTAGTGCGAAACCCAGTCAGGTGAGTTTGTAATATTCGAAATGAGGGCGCCACAGTTTTTTCAGGTCTTCAGCTTAAAAGGTCTTGCTCAGGTTAAAAGTAAGCAGATTCTATTTCGCTTAGTCTTGCTTTGTTTTGTTTTTAACGTCGGATTTTAGGCGGTCAAGAAACAGAAATACCTCGCCGGCATAGCCGATTCACGCAGGTCACTCTTGACAGTCAACCAAAAACGGCGCCACGTATGATATGTCAGGATAGCGTCGGCGCGACCCATCCCATTTTTCACAGGTATTGGCTGGACCAAAATAATATAGACACAATCTTTCCGATTTAATTCCATAACAACGCAATACTCTGTGCTGCCTAGGTTAGATATTTACACGTCTTAGTTCATTTTTTTGTTTTTTTTTGCAAGCGGAGATGATTATTTTTTTAATCAAGGTTGAACCGATAAAACTGATGCACGCGCGCGACGTAATTTTAGGCTCGTGTCGGACGAAGAATTCAATCGGAGTTGCAAAAACTATTCTCAAGGACTTCCTAATCATACGCGACTCCGTGGGGCGATTAATTGTACTCGATGTTTGTACCGCCGTACATCAACAGCAGTTTCACCAAAGCAATAAATATGAGCGGCTATGAAATCATGGGTGTATTTGACAGCATCGCCATTACACCCTTTCACACCGTGTGGATGGAGGGCATAAAATTCGTCCATACACCCTTTTTACACGATTTCAGACACCATCGCTGCAAGTGGGGTGTAAAGAGGGCATGTAAAGGGTGTAAAACGTCAGCACACCGTTTTTACACCCACCGATATTCAGAAATTGTGCCAAAAGCGTGTAAAAAGGGTGTTTTTCCTAACCTACACCCTTTTTACATTCTTTTTACACGATTATGGGTGTTACAATGTTTAGTGTGGACGGTGAGTTCGATCGGAGTTGCGAAAACTATTCTTTAGCAGCTTCTAATCACACGCGACTTCGTGTGGAGATTAATTATACTGGATGTTTGTTACCGGGGGTAAATCATCAACAGTTTCACCAAAGCAATAAACATTAACGGATATGAAATCATGCGTGTATTTGACTGCATCACCATAACGCCCCTCTCACACCGTGTGAATGAACGGCCTAAAATTCGCCCATACAGCCTTTTTACACGATTTCAGACACCATCGCTACAAGTGGGGCGTAAAAAGGGCGTGTAAGGGGTGTAAAACCTCAGCACACCTTTGTTACAACCACCAATATTCAGAAATCGTGTAAAAAAAGTTTTCCCTAACTTACACCCTTTTTACACGCTTATGGGTGTTATAATGTTTAGTGTGTTCATTGAGGAAACCGTGAAGAGCGGCGAAGGAATGATTCGTCGAATTATTCCCACACCCAAGGAAGTTGGGGTTATGCTGCTCGGAATCTAACGCAGCGACTAGGGTGGCAGTAAAAAGCCCCGAAGAGGCAACAGTGTCAAATAGGGCTGGCGTCGCCATTTTTATTGACTTCAGGTACTTCATAAGATGAGCGCTCGCCCACGCACACAAACAAAGACTGAAGTCTGCGTCGCTGGCTACAGCTGAATTCTGCCTTCATTACTCAGTCGAATTGACTTTATAAAAATTCCGAATATGAAAAGTAATCTTGATAACGTGTGGAAAAGCGTATGCAGCAAAGTCACCTTCAAAATCACAATAATGTTTTCTTTAACGCGTTTTCACGTACCTAGTGAAAATTCCAAAACCTTCTATCTTATGAATTAATTTAAACACACATGAATACGAATATGAACAAACAAGCCCCATATGATGCCGACTGTGTTGTTTTAGCGTACAAAAAAAAAATTCTAGCATGAGAAACTTCAATCCTGAAAAATTTAAATGTTGGAATGTTACATTAACATGCGGTTTACGAACGAACGGCTGGCGTTGCGGTTCCGATATTTCATGCTTAGTAGGTCTACAATTTGTACGGTCTTCTAGTTCGTTGCCGAGTTACACTCTTAAAACAGGTAGAACTCTAAGCTCTTTTAAATATAAGCGAATTGAAAAAAAATCAGACAAATACATTTGTAGAAATTCTAAAAAAGCAAGTCAATTCCGAAACGCACGCGTCATTTATTCATTTAATATCGCAGTCAGAACGCGACTTGGTTGACACGTGCCTAGAAACTTGGGTTGCCTACTGCAAGTCTGGAAGAATATAAAGGCTCGTCTTTTGTATGCCAGTTATGTTCTCAGAGATATATCACATTCCACCCTAAAACAATGTGAAGATGAACCGGCCATTCATTTGAAATAAAAATGAGTGACCATTCTTAATCTCGTGTGCACGGTAGGGAGTGCAAAATAGAGTTCTCGAAATTGGCTTACTCACTGCACATTAATGCAGCTGCGATGCTTGCGTTCGTCTCGGGTTTAAAAAAAATATATTGATAGACACTGATTTTTTTATAATTTGGTTTACTGCATCCATATACATATCTAACTAGTCACTCACATTACAAGTTCTAACATTTTTTCGGCAAAGTTTTTGATTGTGCATATTTGGCCTGAGAGGTTCAGAGACTGTTCTGACAACGCTCAATGCGAGACGTAAAATGTTGCATTACGGGTGTAGCGCAGCTTGCTTCCGTGAGGCGAGTTACCAAAAAGTTGAATGGTGTGAGATAAAAGTGTCCGAAGCTCACGCCAGCAAAATAGAAAAGGAAGCGCGAAATACTGTGCACCTAAGGCTGCCTGTTCGACTTGCAAGTTATGTAGCATGTGAGCTGATCCCCCTGGGAAAGAGCAGAGACGTTTCTAGGCCGGTTTTCACATAACCATTATCTGCCGTTTCTTAAATATGTATTATATATTTAAATGCAATAAATATGTGGGAAGGAGAAGAACCTGGGTATTCAGAAAAAACAGCGTGGGTATCTTAAAAAGAGCTGTAGCGCCACCTGTAAAACATTTAGGCTCGAATTTAACAACCACGAAAGCAGTGTTGAAATCAGCTTGAAATACTTTGCCAAAAGCAGGGAGTACGACTTGGATCTGCGTGTCTCACCGACACGAATCGAGGCAAAGAAACGTCAGCTGCACAAGCGGCAATCACGCAGCTTAATTTCAAAGGAGTCGTGTTTTGAGACTGGCAATAAAAGAAAAACTTAGTTCTTATTTTCATACGTTCTCAAATGCAGTTGGAATAAATAAGAAAGCTAACTATACGGCTTTTCTCTTAAAACAGTTCTAACTCCTTCAGAAATGTCAAAATTCGATACTAAAAAGGTTTACAGTTGATTAATACCCATTTTGACGTTGTTTTGTTTCAGCCGCGAAAGTAGTAAAAGAATGGGCTTTCTTTAGATACGGAGTGCTGGATGAGAACAGTTATAAGATCACGAATGAAGAGGTCTACAACAATTGGTGCAGGAACCAGAATGTAAGTACTTCATTCCGGAGGGAGTTTACTTTTGCGACAAAAACTTTGAGCGCAATCATATCGTCGTACCTATTGTGTGAATAACTAAAGCAAACTTCCGAATATCTTTTGCTGGCGTAAAACACGCACAAGGATTTAGCTACTCCTCATAACGAGTTCGTTTCACACGCACTTGCGCCGTCCGAGTTCTCTCCCTGAATGCATCGCACTCGCAGAGTTTTGCACGGAGAACTGGACTCAAACGAACTCGCCAAATGCACCGAGTGCAGAACTGTGCAGAAGACTGATGCTGCCGCCATCTATGTTGTAGAAAGAGTAACAACCTCAAACCGAAACTAGCGCTTTTCTGTTCGGAGTGATGTGTGGGAATGCGAGAGTGCAGTCACTACCAACGTTTATCTACAAACGTTGAACGCTGCAACCTGTAGTTTATGGTTGCGATGACTTCTAGGCTGCCGTACAGATAATTACAGACGGCGTAAATTTCCGCAACCAGCTGTCTACAAAGCAGCTGGTTGCGATCTTTCAATTATTATAACCGCTTACACTGAAGAAAACTGATGATGCTGTCAGAGCAGAAGCTTGATCTGTTTGAGCATGGTATTACACGTAAACTACTTAAAGGGTACGGATTAAAACTAGTCTGTTGGAGTATCCAGCAAAACTTTTCTTGTGACTTGCGATTTCGATCATCATTACAGGTGTATTAGATATTAGCCTTGGTGAGAACGTCGAGAACGAGAGCTTTCTCCAACAAAATACGATGGGGCAAGTTAGCTGACGTAGGTAAATGTTAAACATGACGATGTTGCCCAAGCCTCGGGTAAAATCACTATGTTTAGCTTTCTTTGGTGCTTACCGGGCAGTCAGAGGTTTCTGCTGGGGGAGTTTTGTCGACAAATGTTAAATATTTCACCCGCACACGTTGGTGATAAACATCTCGGGTGCCGCTGATGCGTTTCTTCTGAGCATTTTTTGACACTCTGGTATATTTCAGCGTCTGTACGGCAACAGAGCGACTTAAAACCTGCAAATAAAGCACGGGTTGTCAATTGCTTCCTTCATGAAATAGCAGACGCTCATAATTCAAGCTCGCGTTTGATTCCGTTGCCCGCGGGACGCGATTTCTATCGGAAAATCTTTTTTTTTTTCCCATTCGGTTCCGCGACACATCGTAGCAGACAAACCCTCGTCGTCTGCTCCCGCTCCTCGCCGGCTTCGCCGGAGCGAAGCATGACGGGATTGTATTTTGGCGCACGCCCGATTTTCTCGGTGCAGCGAGTGCATGCACGCGTGGGTTGCCAGCGCTGAAACGAACTCGGAGAGTGCAACCACTCGTGGAGTGCCTGCCGAAACGAACTCGCTTTACGCCTCGAGTGGGCACGCGTGGACACGACTTCCGTGAAACGAACTCGCTATTAGATAACGCCAAGCACAACCTGTATTCTTGTACCCCAAGCAAAATACATTTTATGACAGTTATTTTTGTCTCTTGAGGTATTACCAATAAGTGACATGTATTTCTAGATGCGCTGTAAAGTAAAATGTTGCATTGGAAGTTTTCATTTACTGTAAATAATCGTAGCACAGAATGCATTTGTTTTATTTTGAAGAGGCCCGACGTCACGCCATACATAAGATGCGGAGAAAACCTTAAGATCAATTCCTCCTGTACAAAATGCTCCAACAGAGACTGCAATTTTCATCGTTACTTTGAGAGAGGGGACAAACCAAAGACATCTCTTATGTATGAACCGTACGTTGAAGGGGTAAGTATTTTTTAGGGGATACGGTCCATTCGTCACATGCGCACTCATCACAGGACGATTGGTCACAGGACGATTCGTCACACAGGAACATTTGTCATAGGATGACCCGTCACACGGGCAACTGGTCCCACAATAGTTCGTGCTCAAGACAATATACTGTACTGTTCGGTTCAGTTTACAAAGTGTGTCACCTCTTATCTTAGATGTTAATAACCCCCGGAGAAGGGAATTATTAGCGTCATTCGTTTCCAGCTCGCTCGCACCTTTGCAATGATTGCATTAGCATCTCAACTTAGCATGTCTTTCGCTTCTCAATGACGAAGAGTTTGTAGCAAACGTTTTAGCGTCTGGTTCGGTCCCGAACAGTGAATGTTGGTTCGGCCGGACAAAGTGGGTCACCTCTTATCTTAGCATGTCTTTCGCTTCTCACGAGTGAAGAATTTCTAGCAAACGTTTTAGCTTCTGGTTCCGTCCCCAACGGTGAATGTGAAGGCCATATAAGAGCGACTATTTTTTTTTTTAAACTCGAACTTCATTTGAAAGGATGGGGGTGATCGCAACAGAGAGATGGAGCTTTTGCTTTTTCTTTCACGAGGGATTCTCGTACACATGCAGCAGAAAAAATAATGATACTTGTTATTGGATTTGTCACAGAAGAGGTATATGCAAGGCAGATGTAACAACTGATTTGGCTGCCAGTCGGATAATTGCTCGTTCAAGCCAGAGATCAACCTGTTGAAGACTCATCACATGATGAAAAGAAAAGCGGTTGAGTGCCAAAAACTTTCCTATGTCCAGTATTGTAAGATTTGCCTTTCTAACCATCGGTTTATGTCAAAGTGGGAAGTTGTGGAACTCCTCATCACGGAATGTGGGTATTTGTGGAAATTTACATTTTACTATAGACCCCTGCGCACTCGATGTGACCAGTTGCCTACGTGACGAGTCATCCTGTGACGAATGTTCCTATGGGACAAATCGTCCTGTGACCAATCGTCCTGTGACGAGTGCGCATGTGACGAATCGTCCTCATCCCATTTTTTAGGAGTATTCCCATTTTGCGGCAAAATGACAGCTGTATTAAAACAATATATTACCGTGCTTTAAATTCAAAAGTTCTAACATTCGAGAAAAAGGACTGAATGAGACGATTAAAGTTCTTGTTAGGTCTCAAGAAATGTCAACTCAAAACAGCATTTGTGCTGTGATTATTAGACTATTTTCGGCCATTTTATTAGTATTTTAATGCCTTCAGGGGTCGTACTGTGCTAACAAATAATAAAGTATGTTGTTTTTAGCTTGCAAAGAGATGTTCAATGAACTACTGACGTTCATATCATATTTATAATGAAGAGTCTGTTGCTAGGTAATTTTTGTAAATTCAATTTTTGTGTCCCAGATGTTAGGTAAAATTTTGTTATGTGGTGTTGTATTTGAGCAACTGTAAAGCATACATGGACATTCTGGCTGATATCACAAGGTAAAATTTTATCTTGGAAGCGGTGCTAACTCAAAGTAATTGTTTCGTCACGTGAATATCTTTTAGGAGCTTTTGTTGCCGGAAATCCGGCTTCGGCATGGTGGGATGAAAACAACCCATAGTGCGACGCGTGCACCAATGTGTGACGTCACGTGTGTAGTGTCAGACGGGGCTGTGACGTCATGCCCCAATTCACCCGCTAAATTTGGCGGCAAACTTTTCCACTAAATTCAGCGAAAACATTTCTGTTAATTTTAGGGGTCAATAGGGTCACGACCTGAAAGCCATATGTGACGCCACGTCTGGACCAAGCACACAAACTTGCACGGCTTGGAAATGAGCGCGGGTTTTCATGGCGTTGTGAACGAAGCTCGATAACGCTATCGCGCTCCACTCTTAAAGGCGAAGCTTAAGCGGCCGCTAAGTTTTTTAGTTGGGATTTTTTAAATAGGTGTATTATTTTAGTATAAAAAATTTTTTGGGCAGTCCAGTGTAAATTTTAGAGAGTATATTATTAGACAGATGTCACTAAACGAACTGCGCAGGCGCACATATTCCGAAAGTGGTGCAGCCTCCATGCTACTTGTAGTCATCGCTCTACGACTTTCCGGCTCCATTAGGCTGCGATGCGCGTAGATCCTCGTTTGGGATGCCACGGTATCAGCTTGGATGTTTCTGCATGTTTGTACTACTTATGATTGTGTTGTTTGTGATGCCTTAGTTTGTCATCAAGCGCAGGAAAGCGGGTGCATTAGTCTTATCGCTTTAGAATCGCTTGGTCGTCTGCCTCATCATTGTCTGCTTCGACCTCTTCGTGAACCTACTGCGTTCACTCGGAGGTCTCAGTGCAGCTACGGGCATAAAAACGATGTTACTACTTGGATACAAGTGGAAGTCTAGTTCATTGGCCAAAAACACGACAATTTCAGGGAGCGCCATCTCGGTGTGGCACTGCGGGACAGCATCAAATGTCTCAATGAAAAACTGAGCTTGGTATTGCTCAGGCTTGTTCATAACCTTTAACTGATAATGAAAAAATAAAAACTTAAAAAAGCTGTCGGGAAGCGATAGTTTTCTAAAGGTCATTTCATTCTGAATCATACACAGGTGCAAATTAAATGCAAGCCGAAGCTTGCACACAAACAAAAAACAGTGTACAGAAAGGCCATGAATTACGCACCGTAACATCTCGCATCTGTCAAAAAGAGCAATCATGCCATGTACCTAAAAACTTTGGTCAGAGATGGGCTCTTGTGTACAATTTGGATTACATTTTATTTTATTTACGCAGGCTCCGAACTAGGGCTGGGAGTTGATTAAAAATTTAGAACCAATTAATCGACGCCCTTTAGTCGACCAATTAATCGAATAATTGGTTTCGCTCATTGATATAAATAAAGTTTTAAAAAAAAGTCGAAACTAAATGTTTTGTCTTTTCTCAATGAGGGCAAAAAACGGCGCAATGGCGCAATGCACGATTTCGGATTTAAATGAACCTCGATGTGTAGTTGAGAACAGTCGAGACACCCACTTTTCAAAAATTATTACTTGAGCCGCAGAGGCATAGAGCTTCGTTAATATTCTCCGGCATTAGCGAACACCTTTGGTTGTTGACAACATTCTATGCTGCGCTAAACGGACACGATCGGCGTTGAGATAACCGGTACAGGTGTAGCATTCTCTATTTGATTTAAAAATGGCGCGAACCATCCTAGTTTTGATTTTGAAAGGCTTCGATATTTTCGAAGCGAACTGAGGTTCGAATTTGAAAAGGCAGAAGCTTTCACGGTTTCTAAAAGTTCGAGTTGGATTATTTCGAATATTTTTTTTTCACTTGAGGCTCGAAAAATCAAAGATTTCGAGCTTTGCTAACGTGAAGTTCGAGAGATTCGAAAGTTTCGAATTTTTTTGTGTCTATAGTTTAAAAAATTCGAGGATTTAGATTTTCTTTGATTCTGAAATTTGAAAAATGCCAAGATTTCGAATTTTTTTGGATGTGAAATTCGAAAAATCGGAACGTTTCGAATTTTATAAACATAAAGTTTGATAAATTCGAAGATATTGAATTTCGTTCTACAAAAAGTGCGAAAAGTTTGAAGGTTTCAATTTTCTTTTAAAGCAAAATTCGAAAAAAAAAAAAAAAAACTTCGTGGGTTTCGAATTTCTTTCAAGTCCAAGTACGCAAAGTTCGAAGTCTGGTTTTCATGTTCCTCCACAGTTTCAGTTTCAAAGAACGTTTTCACGCCTCACTGGTTTTGACAACATCATGTTCAGAAATGTCCGGGTGTGATATTTAGTCTGCGCGAAGTTGGTCAGGTAATAAATGAGACGACGAGTGTCACGGATGTGCTGGAATATTTGCCAGTACAGTGTGACGTGCGACCATAGATCAGTATTTGTGACCGCCAGCCTGTGGGGGTCTTTAACGTGCATCACGCAATAATGATCACACGAACGCACTATTTAACGATACTCATCCAGTTCGAAACGGCCAGGGGTAGGCAGGTGGTTGAGGTTCAGAAAAACATTGAAGCTATCTGACAAACTGCCTCCCTATCCCCTTTTTCTTTATTCTTTTTTTCTTTATTCAAAGATTACCCCGCATTGCCCGGAGGCGTTATTGCAGGGGGGTTACAGTTTTGAAAAAAATACATCTTCATTTGTAGAGCACACCTGGTCTTCAGACAGCCTATTCCACTTTGCAATGGTTTTAACGAAAAACGAATTTGCATACATGTTCGTCCTGGCGTGGTACTCTCGGATTTCGAAAGCGTGGTCAGTCCGCCTAGAAACATAATGTGGGTGTTTTAAATATACTTCTCTGTTAATGCCAGTTTTATTATTATATATGAGAAATAAAAACTTCAGTCTCAACTTTTCTCGTCGAGAAGAAAATAGTTCCCAATTCAATTCGCTTTTCATTTTAGTGCAGCTCTCCCTCCGCCCATAACGACCGAGTACAAACCTAGCAGCTCTATTTTGAATTCTTTCCAATTTGTCAATCAAGGTTATGTGCGGAGGGTCCCAGACGGCGCAGGCATATTCTAAAATCGGCCTAACACATGTTAAGTACGCGGTTTTCCTTAATTCGGGTTGTGAACATTTCAAATTCTGTTGAATAAACTTGAGCGCCCTGCCAGCTTTTAGGATGACATCATCAACTTGAGCATTCCAAGAACAGTCGGATGACAGTGTGACACCAAGGTACTTGTAGGTAGTTTCGTTATTTATTAGGGCGTTATCTATCTGATAAGTACTTTACATTTTTTTCTTTCTCTTGGTAAAACTCAGGTGTACACACTTCTTTGGATTTAAATTCATCTGCCACTTGGAACACCAAGCATTAATACAATCCAAGTCTCGTTGCAACGTAGCAGCATCTTGTTCGTCCTTAACTTCCCTATACACAACGCAGTCGTCAGCAAACAACCGTTTAGAGGAGGAAATTCCCACGGATATATTGTTTACATAAATCAAAAACAAAAGTGGTCCCAGGACCGAGCCTTGTGGGACTCCTGACGTTACGTTAACATACTCCGAACTTTTTCCGTTCAAGACAACACATTGGCGACGTTGAAATAAATAATTTTCGATCCATCGGAACACACTTGAGTCTAAGTTTAACGACTCTAGTTTACTAAGAAGGAGCGGAAGCGACACAGTGTCGAACGCCTTACGAAAGTCTAGAAAAACACAATCCGTTTGCCCTCCATCGTCAATATTGGATGCCAGTTCATGGTAAAATTCTACGAGCTGTGTCGTGCAAGATAGGCCTTTACGAAACCCGTGTTGTTGACTAATTAGTATGCTGTTGTTCGTTATATGTTTCATTATTCCTGTATATAAAACATGTTCAATAATTTTGCATGAGATGGATGTTAGTGATATTGGCCTGTAGTTTGAAACCTCTTTTTTTGAACCACCTTTATAAATAGGGACAACATAGGCGATTTTCCAATCGTCTGGTAGGATACCAGTGGAGAATGACTTTTCGTAGATTACATGAAGATACAACGAAATAGGTCCGGCACAACGCTTTAGTATACGGGGAGAAATACCATCAGGGCCATTTTCCTTAGTTTCGTCAATGTTTCTTAAAAGCAACTCTATGCCCCTCAAGCTTAGTTCAACTGGCTCCATTAACGGGATGGCACTTGCATGTGCTGGAGGACAGCTGCTATTTTTAGGTAGGAAGATAGATTGAAAGTAATCATTCAAGCACGTGGCTTTTTCAGTATCGTTTAAGAGGACATGATGGTTGTGCACAATTTCGTTTATTCCTAAGACTTCGGATCCACAACCTTTTATAAACTGCCAAAAAAGTTTAGGGTTAGTTTTTATGCTGTCGTTAAGTCTTTTAAAATCTCCTTCTTCCGCAATTTTTATAGATAATTTATACTCCTGCACTAATTCAGATAACTTCTTCAAGTGGTTGTTACTTCTAGTTTTCTTATACTTGAGTCTGGTAGAATCTATGCTTGGAACATAACGGTTCATAAGTTCAAGCAGCTTGTTGTTAAATACACACCATAATTTGTGGACGTCGTAATCCTCAGCTAGGCACTCAAAGACCGGCAAGTGGTCAAGCAGCTGCTGTGATAAACTGGCATAGTCGCCTTTCTCGAAGAACAAAAATTTCCTTGTTGCGCATGTCGTCGGTCGGATGATTCCTGATTTGACGCTTGCAATGACGGCTTTATGATCACTTATTCCTGGTATAATGGTGACGGAATCTGTAAGGTTGGGTGAACTGCAAAACAAAAGGTCTAATATGTTATTATTCCGAGTTGGATCCTTTACATATTGTAACAGTCCATAAGTATCTACGATGTTCTTCATTTCTAGATTACTGCGACTACTAACTTTGCATGAACAAGTGCCATCATTCCATTTCAATTCTGGCAGGTTAAAGTCACCTGCAAGTAAAATAGGGTGCCGAGAGGCCTCCGAAACGATTTCAAACAACGACTGTAACCTCTTTAAATCTGAATTCGGTGGCCGATAAAACGTTCCGACAGCGTACGACGAATTGTCAGATAAAGTAACTGAGCACCAAATTGACTCGACATCGTCATGATCAATATCTAGCCTGGATGATTTTAGAGAGGAATGAACTAGCAAAAAAACGCCTCCCCCGAGGCTGGGCCTATCCTTCCGATAAACAAATAATTCGGTTGGAAACACTCACTATCGGCGATAGTCGGGTTCAGCCACGATTCTGTACCAAATACGATATCAGCTTTTACAGACTCGAGCAGGGCAGTGAACTCATCAACTTTGCTTATTACACTTCTGCAGTTTATTACGACAGCAACCAGATCGCGGCAGGCATTTTTCTTATTCTTACTGGGGCGTCATTGTTTCAAGAGTGGAACGACCTCTTCTTTTTCTGTGTCCCATGTGAAAGTCTTTCCGTTAATAACAAGCTTATCATAAGTTAGCTTTACCTTGTTATTACTGTCTGCTTTTTAACCTTCGCGTATTCCCACAGTCGCTTTCGAATATCTCGGGTCTCAGGGGAATGATCATTATGAACGCTGTAGGACAACCCCTTGAACGTCTTAGCGTTTGACAAGACGTCCTGTTGTTCCTTATACGATGCGAAATTTACAATGATTGGCGTTTTGAACTTTTCAGTGTATCGACTAACACGGTGCGCTCTTTGAGCCGTCTTTAGTTTGATCCCCAAATTGGCCTTGCAAATACTTTTAACCAAGCTTTCCGACTGGTTCCACGTTTCCGAACGGTTCTCGTCATCTATTCCATAAAATACAATATTTTGTCTGCGACTTCTGTTTTCGAGGTCAACATTTTTTATTCTCAGATTAGCTACTTGTTGTGCAAGGTCTCTTATTGCGTTTGCTTGTTCAGACACTAGTTTATTAACCACTTCGACCTGCCCCTCGGTTACACAGAGCCTTTTGTTTACTTCCGTCAACATAGCTTCCTGTTTGGCAGACCGAGTGTCTATAGTATCTAGCTTGCTCATGATTATTGGCTGGCCACTTTGAAGACCCCTAAGCAGGTCCATTTCTTCTGCAGTAATAGGTCCAGGATTGAGTTCAACATCGCCAGAAAGTAACAGGAGAAGAATCAAATACAGCACCCGATTCGCAAAAAGGCGAAAATTTCTACGAGACAATCGCACAAAACACACTCGTTTGCGACAGTGGGAAATAACACTTGTCATGGGAGGAGCCGGCAACGCATACAAAAGTTTAAACACTTGAAAAGGGCAGTGTGAACTAACCTGCATAACCAACAGTGTTGTTAGGTGCATGTCTGCAAGCGTGCCGGCTCCAAATCCCACGAAGCCGAAGTGTTGCGCGCTTAAGTAGGCTTGCTTGATGTCACGTGGCCGTCGATGCTCGAAGCAGACTGGTGGACCGTTGTCGGCGAGGGCTCTATCAAAACGATGCTTGAAGTCGGTGATGACTGACAGTCCGCTCTTGTTGTTTATTGTCGGTACATGCCATCCGAGTGCGGTTGTCAAAAATGGTTCTGGCGATAGCGGGAACACTGCCCGCTCGCCAGCCACGCCGAGCAAGAACGCCGATCCGATAAGGTTAAGAACCTGCATAACCAACAGTGTTGTTAGGTGCATGTCTGCAAGCGTGCCGGCTCCAAATGCCGCTGCTGGTAGTAATCCGATCGAACGCCGTTCGAGTGACGCTGGCATATAGTAAGTTTAGTTTGTGCATAATGCAAAATCGTAGGACTGGGAATGAAATTTGAAAGAAAAAGTGTAAGAAGAAAGAAAAAAAGGGGACAGGACAACGTCTCAACCTCAACTCAGCTGAAAACTGAGCTTGGTAGAACGTCTCAAACTCAACTGAGCTGAGTTTGAGACGTTGCCCTGTCTCCTTTTTGTCTCATTACACTTATTCTTTCAAATTTCATTCCCAGTCTCTGGATTTTGCGTCATGACCAACATACACCAGCTCGCCTGCACCTTGACATTTTTTTAGTTTGCAATTGCTTTGGAGGTTTATTTTCCGGGACGGAAGAAACGCCGACCAAAAAGCACAGAAGCAGACACAACTCGATGTCGAAGGGGGCGCTGCGAGCGCTGTGACCTGTAGGGAGCCTACATACTCGCCGACTCCGTCTTTTAGGGTGGTGACAACTCCAACCATTGCTGCCAAACGCCCGATCAGACGGCCGCCAAACCTGACGAGCCGCCATCTTTCTCCCCAGCTGTTGCGTGGAAAACGGTGCAGGGGTAGCAATTTGCACAGGTTTCGTTGGTACAGTGACTTTTTACGTCATTAACTGTTTTGTAATGATGTATGGTGGTACTTAGCTTAAAAGGCGAGTTTTTTGGGCTCATCCATACGATAAATAAATTAATGTTTTCACCCAAAAATTTCGTAGGCAACTAAAATTGCTCATAAAAAAAGCAGCAACTCTCCTAAAATAACCTTTATGTCCACATTTTCCCATTACAGTTCACAGTTGCAAATCGGAGTAAAAAATAAAAATGCATTTTTTTAGTTTTTTATTAGACTTGAAATTTTAATAAAAAGATTTGACTAATATAAGACATATTTGGAGGAAAGTTGCCAATGTATTCTTCAAGTCCCTGAATTTTGCGACCCGTTCTGGTGAAGAGTTAATTGGCTAGGACGAAATCGTTAAAGGTGTATCCACACGACGGACCGGGCCGCGGACCGATAGATCACGTGATGCGCGGCCCGCGGGCCGCCCGGCTGCAATGAGCATCCACACGGCGGACCAAAAGAGCAGACGACAGAGTGAACGGGCCGGTCTAACCCTCGACCTCACAGCTCCGCCAAACGCGTGCAACGAGCTGCTTTGAGGCTATTTGTAAGGAGCCAAGATGGAGGTTGAACGAAAGAGACTTTTGGCCGCGGTGGCTTTGGCGTTGACTATTGAAGACGAGGAGGACTTAAGTGAACCGGAAAGGGCATGCATCTATTGTCCCACAGAGCGGGAAATCGCTCCACGAGCGCAATGAAGTAAAAAGTTGCATCGTTGCACCATGCCGCCATCGTCGCACAACAAAAGGTTTGTCGTCTTCGTCTTCAACAGTTGGCGCCAAAAGAACACGACTTTGGATTTGGATTCCAATCCAAACAAAAGTCAGCTTGTTGCCAGACTTAGCACTTCAATTATACTAAAAACGCCGCGGTCCGCCGCCAAGGTCCGGGCGAGAAAACTGGCTTGGCATTTCTCACAAGCGCGGGCCGCGGACCGCCGGCGGACCTCGAAAAGCGGTGACGTAAGATCACGTGATGCGCGGCCCGCGGACCAAAACAGCAATTTGGTCCGTCGTGTGGATACACCTTAAAGGGGCATTTCAGTCACGACCATTCCCAGTGTTGCAGCAACGGTGCGGGATCAAAAGGGACGGTCATTGGGGGAGTGGAGGTGCCACCTCTGCAAGCGCGTAGCCAGGGGGGGGGGGGGGTGTTCAGGTGCCAGAACCCCCCCCCCCCCCCCCCATTTTATTTCATTATATATATATCTATACATATTTATTGTTTGTGGGATTTGACCAGCTCCTTGAAACACCCTCCGAAACAATTGCATGGCTACGCCACTGCACCTCTGGCAGCACCCAGCACCCCCAGCCCCGCTTCGCTTTACTGGTAGGTTGCGATCTCAGGATGTGAATAGGAAAGGGGGGAAGGGGGGAGAGTAAGGACAAAAGTCATAAGGGCCCCGGGCGCGTATTAGCAAACCATATCCCGTACAGTGCCTGGCCACGCCCCCTTCGGCGCGACGCAAAAGCGGCCATTTCATTGGTTTTCAAAATGTCAAGTGACATGACGTCACTTCCGCGCCGTTTGAACGCATTTGAGCGCGTTTTCGTCTCGTCAAGATGGCGTCCGCCGCTACGCTTGTGGGTGAGACGCGCGTTACGCTGCGCCACTGTAAACACTTCGTTTCACGCGCGTGCCTAGATGACTGGAATGCTTTCAGCTTAGCGATGAGAACTCGTTTTTCGGTAAATGAACGCCCAGGACTGCACGCCGAGATGATGCCACCGCATACGTGCCGCTGCCGAAGTCGCCCATACGAGTACGACCACTACGATCGTCGAAGTTCGCCGCTGCACCGTAGCACCAAATGCTAGCAACTGATGCTTTCACCTGGGCGATGTGAAATCGTTTTTCGGTAAGATGAACGCCCAGGACTGCATGCCGACATAATGCTACAGCATACGCTGTAGCATTATGTCGTGAGATGCGCAACTCCAACCTACTGCGGTACATTTACTGAAGGTGTCAGTCATTCTGAGGGTACTTTGATGGTGATAGAACGACACCTCCACCGCTTTCCGAATTCGCACTGGAACACGCGTAGACATCAGGCGCAGAGCGCGCCCGTGTCACGATTAGGCGCGAATTCGCGTAACGAGAACATATTCACGTATAAAAAGCATTGCGCCCGCGTCGAGCCGTCCTCCTGCTAGCATTTGGTGCTACGGTGCAGCGGCGATCTCCAAGAATCGTTATGGGTCGTACTCGTAGGGGCGACTTCGGCAGCGGCGCGTATGCGGTGGCATCATCTCGGCGTGTAGTCCTGGGCGTTCATCTTACCGAAAAATGAGTTCACATTGCTAAGTTGAAAGCATTCGAGTCATCTAGGCACGCGTGTGAAACGAAGTGTTTACAGCGGCGCAGCGTAACGCGCGTCTCACCGACCAGCGTAGCGGCGGACGCCATCTTGACGAGACGAAAACTGCAACACAGACCAAACACCAGCCAGGCCAGCCAGGCGCGCACAGAACGTTGATTCGGAGACTCCAACACATTAAGTTTCTGCCTGGGGCAAGTTCAAGCTTCAAAGCAGGAGAGTATAGGCGAAAACGGGCTCAAATGCGTTCAAACGGCGCGGAAGTGACGTCATGTCAAGTGACATTTTGAAAACCAATGAAATGGCCGCTTTTGCGTCGCGCCGAAGGGGGCGTGGCCAGGCACTGTACGTGATATGGTTTGCTAATACGCGCCCCGGGCGCCGGATGGCGTAGCTACACCACTGTTCATTCCTCTAGCATGAGATTCCCGACCTTCGATAACTCTTCGCATCTCGTGAAGTTTCAGCGTGAACACGCGCAGCCAGAACAGGACAGAAGGCAATGAGCACGTGCTGGATGCTGGTCATCAGAAAAGATGACTAGAGGCCGGTTCTTGTCCTGTCATTGACCTTACCATTATCATTTTGGTCAGCAGTAGGAAAAGATTCCCTTTGCGCCGGTGAACGAGTCAGTATGAGAGGAAACTAAGATAGCTAGAAAAGCTGGTAAACATTCGCAAATCTGGCTTCATGAAATCTAGAACTAGCTAAAGAATATGTCACGTTAAAAAATACAATGTCCACAGCATGACATTGCTAGCGTAAAGAAGCAATAGCCGGTTTTCACTGTTCAACTTTTACGAAAAATATCACCAAAGCTACTTATGTAGTGGAAAAGGTTTATTTGGGCATCAACTTACGCGACAAAAATTTGCATCTCTTAATTCACTGTTTGAGCAAAATGAGAAAAAGCGCTGGTGGCGTTGTTCGTGCTAAAAGTGTAGTGCATTGTAGAAGAATGCAGCCTGCTACATTGATGAAACCTACTGAACATTTTATACTTAGGACGACGTGCAGGGCACAAATCACGTGACACACATGTTCTGAAGTAGGACAGCAGGCAATAATACGAGCATAAAATAAGAGTATAGGCAAAAGAACATAATATTTACAAGAAAGCAAATTCATCACTTACTGGAGACAACACGTACCAATAAATCACGATATCACTGAATTGAGAATTACTCTTCGTGATAAAACACACTATTCAGCGGTTAATTCAAGTTTGCCGCAGCACATGTCTTGCTCGACGCTCCGTTTACTTCCTATGCGTACTGCTGTCGCAGGTGAATCCTGATTCTAGTTCTGACATACTTTTCAAGAAGAATCTTCTCCACACAAACTTTGTGTATGTCACAGCACCCTAACTCCAATGTTACAGATTTGCGCAGAAACTCCAGAATAGTGGCAAATGGAGCCTTGAGCGTCAAGATGGCGTCTAGTTGGGTAAAAGCCTTGATGCTCTCTTCGCACTCTATCAGGACACTCATCACAGCTTGGCAGGGGTAGACAAGGTTCCCAGCACCCTTGACATACTCTTTCAGGTGAATCAAACTGCTGTGCGGATCATTACCATCCGACACAAGGACACCTTCGCAGTCCTCACAGTTGCCAATAGACTTCTTGACAAACCTAAGAATAAAACCTCCCAGGTAGGCCAGAATGTCGCACTCGACTGCAGTAAGTTCACACACGAGCAGGTTCTCCAGCTCTTCAGACTCTTGGTTGACATCTTGCACCTTCTTCTTGAGGGCTGGATCAAGGAGGTCAGCCAGGGGCATGCTGTCATCAACATTGTAGCTTGAAGATGTCTGGGTGAAGAGAAACTGACTGACACACATCAACTTCAAAGCATAGTTAATGTCATATGCACTTGGCATGGGTTTTCTGAGTCGCAGCACAGAGAAAATATTCTCAAGGCAGTCCTGGCTCAACCTGCCCGTGAGAAGGTACTTGCAGTTGTGCCTGTTTAGAAGTTCGTGAGACAGGCACAGAACGACAGTGGTAGAAACAAGAAGCCCGGCCTGCGACGGTTTCCAACGAGCTGTTGCTCCCATGTCCATCCGACAGAAGGTGGTGATTTCCAGGTCCAAAGTCCCGAGTGCTTCCGTGTGCTTTGCAGCATCAAAATGACTCAGAGCGACCATTGGGTGACGTGACAATATCAAGGTGTACCACCTAGTCACTAGATCAAAGAACCAGGCTGTTGTTTCAGCTTCAGGCGGCAAGACTTTTTGCTGAATTAGGTAGCGGATTGCGGGAGGAGCCTCACGGAACAATTGCACAGCAATGCTCACTTTCATTTTTGTGAAATGTCCATTGCTGACGTGAATGCCAGAAAGCCTGTTGGCGATCTTGAGTTCATTGTTTGCATCGTATGCAAGAACAGCTTCAACATGGTGGATGTCCACGGTCCCTCCAGGGAGGTTGTGCCCTCAGAGTCTCTTCCCTAAAGTAAAGGTCTCTGAACGAAGCAGTTGGGCACGAATATTTTTTAAAACATGCGCTGAATCAGCCATGAAATAGAGCTGCCTCCCGTCGAGGTGTGGGTGTGGGACAGAACACATGGTCTCAGAGTGCCTGTGATTTGAAAACTTGAGCAGACGCCACACTGCACGGTTTGCTGATCCCATGTCACTTGTAACTAGAGCGCCTTGAGAGAGATGTTGAAACATAGTTCAATGAGATGAAAGACAAGCTCCTTCAAAGCAATTTCGTCAGTTGATCGTCCAGTGAAGTGGTATGCAATCACTTGCTTCCACCGTGTGTTTAATCCCCCAACCATAAACACAAGGGCATGGTTCGCAACATTCACATGGGATTCTGGGAGTGTGGTGCTTCCAAAAATACGATCAAACGAACTGTCGTGGTCAAATCCCTGACTAATCTCCATCTCATTCATAAAGAACACACAGTCTTTCTCTATTTCTTCTATAGTCTGCACTTTCCGCTTTAGCACTTCAAAAACTTCGTCAAGAGCCCCAGGCAGAAACTTAATGTGTTGTAGTCTCCGAATCAACGTTCTGTTCGAGGGTAGCGGATATGACAGGGACCTCAACAGTTCATACCCAGATGTACCGCATGCGTGCTTGATTTGAAGAGCAACACAAATAGTCTTCTCTGACCACTTACGTCCTTTCATTGATTTCACAGTCAAAGCCTTTGTTTGGTCCGTGTTCAGAAATCTTGAACTTTTCAAAGCACTTATTTCTTTCTCAGCTGATGTCAGTTTTTTTGTGAGACTTCGCAGTCTTGATTTGGCTTCATCATGGAGCCTTTGCAAGTTTCGGTACTTTCGGGCCAGATCGGAGTTTTAGAGCGCAGCTCTTAGGGGCCCGTTCCCGGCTTGAGCGGCGTCGGCGTAACCAAGGTCACCCCAAGGTCACGCGACCCCCAAGGTCGCCCCAAGGTCACGTGACCCCAAGGTCACGTGGCCCCAGAGGTCACGTGACCCCTCCCCCAGGGTCACGTGACCCCCCGCCGAGGTCACGTGACCTCCCG
This sequence comes from Ixodes scapularis, assembly GCF_016920785.2. Taxonomy (NCBI): domain Eukaryota; kingdom Metazoa; phylum Arthropoda; class Arachnida; order Ixodida; family Ixodidae; genus Ixodes; species Ixodes scapularis. The sequence goes on along the minus strand of NW_024609859.1, from coordinate 73,761 downwards.
ATGATGTCATTGTCACTGATGACGTCACCGGCATCCGCATCGTCACCGTCATCATCACTGATGACGTCATCAGTGACGTCACTCATGACGTCACCGGCATCCGCATCGTCATCGTCATCATCACGGATGACGTCATCACTGACGTCACTGATGACGTCGGCGGGATCCGCATCGTCATCGTCATCATCACGGATGACGTCATCAGTGACATCACTGATGACGTCACTGACATCCGCATCGTCATCGTCATCATCGCTGATGACGTCATCGGAGTCCGGATCGTCATCGTCACTGATGATGTCATCCGTTTTATGATTAAGCCGATAGCCCTGGGAGACGGAGGCACCCCGCAAGGGTCGGTTCTCTCGCCGCTCCTCTTTAACCTGGCACACCTCCCGTTCCCGGCCCTGCTTCAGGACGTAGAGGGCATAGATCATGCTCCCTCTGCAAACGATATCACTGTGTGGACGTCGAGGGCGGGGTCGGAGAGTTGGATGGAGGAGACCCTTCAGAGAGTGGCAGAGACCGTGCACGAGTTCGCTAAATCGTGCGGCCTCAGGTGCTCGCCACAGAAGTCGGAGTTACTCGTGATCAAGCCAAGAAGAAAGAAAGAACAAGAAAACGTCCGCATCACCATCCATGGGACGAACATAACGCCAACCACGCGAGCACGTATCCTGGGTGTCATCTTCCAGAACAATGGCAAGGCGGAAGCGTCGATCGACAAGATCAAGGTTTCTACGGAACAAATTTCGAACATGATCAGAAGAGTCACGAACAGAGTCACAAAGGCCTGGACGCCCAAGAAAGACAGGGACCAGTTGAACCTCATTATACGCAAGGCAACCAAGATGGCGCTGGGCATGCCGAAGCATTCGTCGACCCACAAGCTTCTGGGCATGGCCAAATACAACGTCGTTGAAGAGCTAATAGAAGCTCATCTGTCCAATCAAACAGTTTGGCTCAGTCAAACTTCGGCGGGACGTCGAGTTCTTGCCAGGTTGGGCTGGCAAGAGGCAGATTGGAAGGAAACGGGGCCGTTACTCAGTTTATGGGCGCATAAACTTGACAGGAAGACGCTGCCTCGAAACATGAGGCCGGGTAGTAACGACGGCCGCAGAGCGGCTCGTATAGCGGCCTTGGCAAAGACTTTAGGTCAAATAGAAGAGGAGGAAGAGGGGGTCCCTCTCTACACAGACGCCTCGTTACTCAAGTTTTTATCGAAAGCCACGCTGGCAGTTACGACGCGGGATGCGCTTGTAAGCTGCGCCTCCATCAAGACGTCTTTTCCGGAGGTGGCAGAAGAGGCCGCAATAGCGCTAGCACTCGCGCAGCCCAAAGTGGGAAGAATTGTCACTGCCTCGCAAAAGGCATATAACAGCTACAGAAAGGGGTGGGTGCCTCTTGCGGCACTAGCTATTCTCAAGAGGAAACGTGACGTACCTGGAAGGAAAGTTGAGCTGATATGGACGCCGGCTCACTCTGGGCTGGGGGGAAACGAACTTGCCCACCAGTTCGCCCGAGAGATGGAACACCGGGTAGAGGAACGTGAGCCACAGTCCATAATTAGTTATAAGGATATTACGAACTACTACAGGGCGGAGAAGCGACGTAACCCCATCCTCACAAATCGCTTAGCAGAGAAGAGCAAGTTATTTACAGGCAGATACAGGCAGGATTTTTTCCGCACCCTTGCCTTCAAAACAGGATGTACCCGGAAAGGCACAAGAAGGAATGTAATTTTTGCAAGAATCATTTAGGCACGCCCCAACACGTCATTGGAGTATGCGATTTCGTCAAGCCAAACCTCCACCACTTACCATCCCCACTACCCCACCCCATCCCTCATCCCCCCTTACCGAGCGATGGGAGACCTTACTAACCAGCCCCGTACTGGAAGACCAGCTCGTCCTGATCTCCAGGGGCCAGGCGGCTAGGAAAGCATATGAGTCCCGTGACGAGGGAACCACTTCCACCGACGTCGTCTTAGACGCCGTCGGTGGAAGTCGTAATTAGCTCGGTTCAATAAAGTTGCTTCTTTCTCTCTCTCTCGATCTCGAGAAGCGTTCTACCATACCAGTGGCGTCGGAAAAGGAAAAATGAAGAAGGGGGGGGGGGGGGAACTGGAGGCCCCCCCCCCCCCTCTTTTTGCTCCGTTTTGTCGGACTGTTAAAAAAGATAATACGGGGAAAGGGGTCGTGGTCGACATTATTTTCATCTGAAATTATTTATGCATGTGTATGGCTGCTGTCGCTCTTTACTGCATAAAAGGTCGCGTAGATGATCATTGTTAGAAACTCGTTGTCAGAAGGCACTACTTGTCACATGCTTATCGTTTTGGAAGTTCAAAACTATGTCTTTTCAACATCAATAACTCTTCCAAATTTTATAAAAATAAACATAACAATAAATGCGTAAATAAAAACGGGAGAAAAAAAAAACAAAAAAACTACGAAGAGGTCGCCGGAAATGTTCTATTCTTGCATATTCAGAGGCCCAGAACTTTGAAACAAGTTTCTTTTACCAAAACGTGTACAGGCTGAAAGAAACAGGTCCCAGAAGCGTGAATTGAGAGGGGAAAAAAAATTAGAAAAGGCTTTATTTTTTTTTGTGGCGTGAACTTGAGCGTCATTAGAAACCTTTTTCCATGAGTGAATTGATTCCTCAACGTGAAAAAAATATAAATACAATTTTTTGTATTCTGCAGATGGCAATATGTACTGTCTGTGGTGCTAATTTAAATGCGATACCCAAACAATTTAGACAAAAAAGAAATTACCAAGTTTAGGGCATAATTGCCCGTAGATACATGTTTGGATATTTATTCGGAACTCATCTTGACGACAATTACCTAGGCTATACATAGATCATTCTTAAAATAATTAACATCTTTACCATAAATAGCTTTGGCTATAGAGCGCTTCAAATATGGCACGAACGACAATTGTCAAAAACCCGTCGTCCTTCCTCGCTCCTTCGGGAATTTATTTTTTTTAAAACTAAGCATGAGAGAACATTGAAATAATCGAAATTTTCTTTCGCAAGGAATGCGGCACCGCAGGTAAATATTCGAGAAAAAAAGAAGAAGCTTACGAATGTACCTGACAGCTTGACTCCCCAAATGAAACCGCCTTCCGGTATTTCGAAGTTCAACGGACTTGGGTCTTTTACCCTAAAAGTTCGAAACTCGTCGAAACTTTGACATTTTAGGTTTCGAAAGATTGAACATTTTCGGTTCCTTGAGAAAAATAGTTTCGAAAGTTCGAGAATTATCGAATTTCGCAGGTAAGAAATTCTAAAGTTCGAAACCTGTTTAGCGCAAAAAATTTGATAGTTCGAAAATCATCGATTCTTTTAGTCTATCAGGTTCGAAAATTTCGACAAGCATCGAATTTTCTATCGCAATAAGCCAAAAGTTCGAAAAGGATCGAACTCGTTAGCGTACTAAGTTGGAGGGTTCGAAATGCATTGCATTTCTGAACGTGCCGAGTTCGAAATTTCGAAAAGTGTTGAACTTATTAATTTATATAAGTCGAACATCCGACTTCTGTCGAATTTCTCGATACTGAAAGTTCGAAAATTCGAACTTTTTTTAACCTTTCAAACCGCTTGATTCGATCATCGAACCTTCGGTTCAAAAGGAGTTCGATGTATCCCTAATTTGGTTGGAGTTAAGAGTCTCGCCCCTACAGTATAATTTAGGACAAAAGTTTACATAAATTTGGCCTTCATGCAGGTGTACTCGTCTACGTCCGCGTAGTGAAAGCGTTACCTTATTACTTTTTGTTTGTCAAAATTGTATCGATTAACTGGTAAAAAAAAGAAAGAATCACTATAAAAGCAGTACTCGATTAATCAGTGGGTTAATCGATCCAGTGCCCAACTCTCCTCGGAATGCTAACAGCCGCAAGACGATGACAGCTCTTTTCTGCGGTTTCGACTTGTATTAATGCAGAATGGATCAGCAACGCGAGACAAAATTCAGTTGCGGTACAATAAACCATAACACGGTGGGTGAGGTTCTTTTGTTGACTTTTTGGCGGTAAGTATTGTAATTTTAAATTGTATTATGCAATGTTTATACGTTATGCAAAAAAAAATAAAAACAGCTTTCAAAAAAGTAATTTTATTTTAAATCATGCATAATGGGAACGGGTTCTAGTTTTTATAGTGATAGTATTGATATTTTAACACACAGCTGTGCTTGAAACGTGTGGCATTAACAGTTATAACCACCAAAATACATCGAGCAAAAAAAGTGTATTAAAAATGGCAGCCTCAAAGGAGCGCTGAGGTCCCGATTGAGATGGACCTCTAAGGAAAGTGCTCGGAGAGATTTCACCTTCCAGAACACTTCGGCACACCCCGCTATACGTCGTGCCCTGGAATCTCGCACTCCTAGACTAACGTGCAATTAGGTGAACACAAATTATGAAGCCAATTGCCAAACAATTCGAGAAACACTAATTTTCCTGCCGCTCTTTCCGGCTCTGTTTACCTTTATAAACCACGCTTTTCGTAGGCAGCTTTCTTTCGGGAAGACATGCGATCCGATGCATTTCTGCCCGGTGCTGTTAGTGTAGCACGCTGACACACAACATGGAAGGACACCTATTGACAACCGTGAGTAAATACCTGATTAAAAGTCTCGCGCAAACCCGAAACTTTCTAAACGCCGGGCGTACAGCCGAAACAACGCGCATTGACGCGGCCGGAAAACTGTGGAGCTCCACAAGTACAAGAATGAACCGCGGCATCGGGGGCGTCGCGCAACTCATGGTGACATCGGTCTATTAGATTCTCTAAATTAGCAAACTTTTCGCGTCAAAAAATATTTAAAAAATATTTGCAGATTAAAAATACGTAGCTGTCCTAGTTGCTTTTAGGTTTTGTATTCATTGTTGAATAATATTTTTTGCACTATGTATTGATCAAATTCAAGGCAAAACCCATACAAAAACTTCACAATCTTACAAATGTATTCCACGGAGTGATAATGCTTTCCTTCTTTTGAATGTCAAATATGTTTTGAATCTGCAACGAATGAACTGGCTTTTTTATGTTTCGCCAGATGAACGCGTTTTGTACAAAGGAGGACCACGTTACAGGAGTGGAAAACGACCAGAACGAAGAATGCGGAGGGACGTCAACCTGGGAGGTGATCTCAGAACATGACGACATACGGTAAGTTTACCACACGGCACTCCGGAATGTCGCCTCATATAAATTACTAAATGGTTGAAGACACACACAAAAAAAAATCTCTTACTTGAATACCAGCTGAACGTTTAGGAAAAGCGATGGAGAGAAGAAAACAAAGAACCACACTGCTGGATTATCAACCTTTTAATAAAACTTCCTCTTCCTCAACACTATCCTAAAAGGTATCTTCTCCTTCATCTGCCGGATCTTAGATGTTAGACAGAAAACTTACTTTTTCTCGACACTAACCGTAGAGTTAACCTCTTCTTCATCTGTCGGATCTTACAAATTTCTTTTTTTCTCTACACTTTCGGTAGCGGTAACTTCTTCTTCCTCTGTCGGATCTTGGCATTCAAATGGTCCCGACTTGGTTGCTCCGAGGGGCCACTCCCCGCATATATTTTTCTTTAGGAAAGAGCGCAATGGAGGTGACACTTACGCATTCTCCACCCCTCTCCTCAATGGCCAGCGACTCCAGGATCTCTCTTCCAAGCTGTTTCCGATGTCCTGCGACGACAGGGATGTTTCTGAAGTCAGATGTACATTTGCATTCAGGACAATGTGCCGAAAAGTGGCCCGCCGATGTTAGTGCGACCACAGAGGCTGCATGTTCTCTGGTGCGGTCGTTTGTGCACCTCCCTGTTTGCCCTACGTAACTTTTGCCACATGACAGAGGGATATTGTAGACAATTCCTTTTTCGCATGGGGCGTAGGGTGTTCGATGCGCAGTGCCACAGGTCGTCATCGCGTTCTGGTCGGTCTTACGGTTCACCCTACGGCACATGGCGTACGCCTTGTTGGGGGCTGAGCACACGACGTGAATGCCTTGTCGGCCAGCGATCTTTTTTAGATGATGAGTGATCCCGTGTACATACGGTACCACTACGAAAGGCTTGAGGGTTTCTTTTTTGTTTGTTCGTCCTTCTCAGGATTATGTCGCACTTGCTTACAAAGCTTCTCACATGTCGGTACGAGGAGGGTACTCGAGTAACCGGAATCCTGAAGTCTAAAAAGCTGTCTTTAAAAGCTGCGCCCCACCTTATGAGGGCAGGATTTCTGTAGCCCCGAGACGAGAGCTTTGGTGGCCAGCCCCCCTTTTTCCATTTTTGGAATGCTCCGAGTTACTCGGAAGGAACCCTTTGCATGAACGGGGTTCATACATCCACCATACGTGGGCAGTTTGAAACTCCAATGAGAGATCCAGAAAACGTATGGATTTGTTTACGGGAAGTTCATCGGTAAAAGACAATCCAGTGCAGCTTTGTTCGAAGCTGCGCATGACGACCTCTAATGCGGCGGCCTTGTCACCAGAGCATCGCAACGAGGGGAGGTATGTGTTTTTTTCTCGGCAAAAACATATAAGGGAGGGGTCGCTTTTCGTGCCATTATGTCAGAGAGACACACTTGGCAAGGGCAAGTGTCACTTTGTTTGGCGAAATTTCTACCACAAATTGTTGTAAACGACCCTTTTAGGATACCAAACTCCGAAGCAGTGATTGGCTTTCTCTAGGAAAAGGGATCTGATATCGTATCAGGTTTTTGCTTCCTCACAGTTCTGTGTCATGCTATGCACGAAAATTGGAATGCGAAGCAAAGAAACAAAAAAAGGATGCGTCCCCACCAAAGCACACTAACCGGCAGAGAGAAAAAAAGAAAGAGAGAGAGGCAGAAAGAGAAACAGATAGAATCAAACAGAGGTACAGTTATAAATCTAAGGAAGATATTGCATTGCCCTGTATGATCGTTTAACGGAGAGGATAAGGTGAGCTTATCCCCGTCCCGTTAGTCGTTGTCTTTCACGAGCTTGCTGCTTCCCATTTGAGACCATACCACCACTATCTTTTTGAGAACATTCCCACACAAGTCGCCTTCTAGGCGATTTGTCACAGCTGAAAATATACGCCATGTGCGGGAACCGACTCTGGACCTCTCCAAGACAGGCGAAGCGCTCTACCAAACGAGCTAACCTGGAGCTAGCCGTCAGTACAGCAAGCGAATCTTAACAGTTTCTTCAGTTCTTGATCGTAACTGTCACAAGGGGGAGTCAAAGAAAGAATAAAAACACTTAAGGACAAGGACAGACAGCACAGTTCTTTCAACTAGCAACACACATTTACTGGTGTCTCCTTCAATAGTGCTATCTTCCTAACGTTTGAGACTAAAGAGGAAGTTGCGGAAATTAATATATTTATATACACCCAGAAAAAAACCACAAATTTACACCCAATACACTGGAAGATAAATAATTCAGAAAGAAAGAAAAAAGAAAAAGAAAAACACTATTGAAAAATTGAGATAGAGCGCCCTTTGGCTAATCCAGCTCTGGTTTCATCAACATTTTGACCAACACGCTCTTTCATCTTTGTCACAAGGGTAAGATCAGATGTTTACTTATTAAGCATCATCACTGAGACTCTGTGAATCCGTGCAAGTAATTTGGGGTCTGTAGGCCAGTGCGTTGCCTCGCTATATTCGAGGCGGCTATGCAACTATATGAAGTCGAAGAATTGCGATATAGGGTGCAGATGATGATTCTGTTCTCTGACAGTACGGAAAGGAAAAAGTTTCGAAAGTTTCGCAATAAAACATACCGTATTTACTCGCGCAATGAACGCACTCGCGTAATGAGCGCACCCCCCAAATCGGCTCTCAAAACTTCGACTTTTTTTTCACTCGTGTAATAAACGCACCCCCAACTCGGACGTCAAAATTTCGACCGCCTCCCCCACGCGCGCGAAATTAACGCACTTTTTTATCCTGGTGCAGCGAGGTCGCGAATGCATGGGCAGCGTGGGCGAATAAAACGCCTTGCTAAAGGCGTTAAAAAAATTCGCAAAGATCCAACGGAAGCAAGAAAAAAAAAAACATGGAGAGGAGCTTTTTTTTTTTTTGCACACTGCAGTCTGGACTGTGGGTTCGCGGGCCGCCGCGCGCAAGGGGGTAAGAAAGAGAAGCGGAGAAGCGCTCTAAGCGAGCAAAACAGCTTGCAAAAGGCGGCAAAAAGAAAAAAAGAAAACACGGAACAAAGAGAAAACAAACACAAAGAGCAGCTTTTCTCTTTTCTTTTTTTTTTTTTCTTTGCACAGCGCAGTTTGGTTACGGGGGGGTCGCGCGCCGCGCGCAAGGAGCAGAGCCGTATATGGGGAGAGTTTGGCCAGACTATGATCTCGCCGCCGTAACGCTCTCCTCCCAAGTGAGCCAATCAGCACGCGGCGTAGAGCGAGAGGCATGAGCGCATGCGCGTGAACTCCCGGCTGCTCCCACCTGAGTGCGGAGGGCCGCCATCTTCGATCATTCTCCCGGCGGAATGCGTGGGATCGGCATCTAACTCTCGATTATTGCCTTTTATATCGCTGGCTCTTGCAAGAAAACGACATTCTGTTATTCCTCGGTGGGTTAAAAAGCTGATAAATGAAGATTTTTCGGCGTATGGCCATAAACTTTTATTCAGGCGAAAAAGAAGTCGGCCCGTAGCAGACGACCCGTAGCCTCAGCAGTGCTCTTCTCCAACAGCGTTGCTCAGATATGGCGGCCGTCTCCTCTCCGCTCCCTTCTTTCTCTCTCGCTCCTTCGGCGCTCTCCTCCCTTTCATTTTCTTTTCTCCTCTCCGGCGCTTTCGTCGCCACACCCACTGGCCAAACTCTCCCAATATACGGCTCTGGCAAGGAGGTAAGAAAGAGGAGCGGATAGACTCTAGGAGCGGAGAAGCCCTCTAAGCAAACAAAACAGCTTGCGAAATTGCGAAAGGCGGCAAGTTAAAAGAAGAAACCCACCGAACTGAGAAAAAAAAAAGAAAAAGAGGAGCTTTTTTTCTTTTTTTTTTTGCATAGCGCAGTTCGGTAACGGGGAGGGGGTGGAATGTGGGGTCGTACGTCGCGCGCAAGATGATAAGAGAGCCCTCGCCTAAGCAACGCCTAAACAAAGAAAACAGCTTGCGAAAGGCGGCAAAAAAAATTCCAAAAAACTAAAAAAAACGGGAGTTTTTTTTGTTTTTTTTTTTTGTTTTGCACAGCTTAGTTTGGTTAGGGGGGGTCGCGCTACGCGGCGCAGAGATAAGTTACTTCGATTTTTCAGGAAAAAAGGCCCGTTCATTATGCGAGTAAATACGGACGCAAAAATTTTACTTTGCGTAATGACTGCCCCCCCAACTTTGCATATATTTTTCAGAAAAAAAGTGCGTTCATTCTGCGAGTAAATACGGTAACTATAATACCACACTCTTGGGGAAAAAAAGGGTCACTCCGGAGAAAAGCTCTTGGAACTTATGTTCCTTTAGGAAGGGAGAAAAGTTTGTCCAGAAAGTAGCGGAGCAACGTTCGTCCGTCACCTGCATCTCATTATGGCAGCCTTAAATCGAGAAAATCGAGCTCAATAGTGCTTAACGAGGACTCTACGTCTTGTGTACGGGTCAGGAGGAGCAGAAAACCAAAGCGTAACACGGGCTTTCCCCGAACTGTATTTATTTCTGAAGCCGGCTTCCTTCCGCAGGTTTAGGAAGCTTCCGCTTCGAAAGCAGTCACTCAGTTTTGTTATTGTCAGCACTGCGATGTTAAGCGGAGACAACCGGTACCCAGTTACTCCGGGCGCTTTACGTCATATCTTTGATATTCCTCGAGCCACAATTCCTTCGTCAATCGCACACCACGGAGGAGTTGTAAGCCATTCGAGAAAAAAAAAGCCGCCCTGAAAAAGATCAAATCCGAAGCAGCCTACTTGATTCATTGTTGCACTGCAGCCAGGAATTATGGCAAAGCGTGAAAGAACGTTAAATCGCGTGCCACCACGTAACAGAGTAAAGTAGAGTAATTGCAAGTTGCTAGGCTAGGTGGCACTGTAGCCGTCGTGCTGTACCTTGGCCTTCTGTCGTGACGTTATGTGTTTGTGTCGTAATTGAAAAGAAATGGATATCTGATTGGTCAAAAACGGTTGTCTGCCTTCGGGTGCCACACCCGAATTAAGGCTATAGTCAGACACGCCTCTTTGGTAGAAGGCCGTGGGGTTGAATTTGCGGGTTCACTTAAACGAGTTCAGCGAGAGCGTTTCACTCTGATGAAACACGAATCTCAGTCCAACGCTGAGGTGACCCTACCCGGTCACATAGGGTCATTCGTCATAGGGCACTTCGTTTCGATGGCAGTTCGTCACACATATACACCTTTCCAAAAAACGCCCCTAGGCCGCCGCCATGTTGCTGATGCTGATGCTGTTGGTGCGACTCTCGCGCCCTCTATCAGCTAGAAATTTTCTGCCCCGGTCTGGGACTGTGAAGAGCCGCTCAGCGCGGTTCTCTACCTACGTTTTTGCGGTTTTGCATTCGACGTTTTCTCGCCCTTCTTGAAAGTTTCCACTTAATTCTTTTTATGCGTGCAGCGCACCCTTCCTGTGTTATCTTCCATTGCGAGAAATAAGGCTGGTAAGTGCCTGCCATTCAAGCTTTTCTGCTCGACATTCACGGGAAACGAAGGAGGTGAAGGACGTCGAACGGCCCTCGACGCGATTTTGCGAGTATTGTTCTCCCCCCTCCCAGAGATAATCCGTGTAGAATCCTCAGTCATCTCCAAAAATAGTTGTCCGGGTTGGGGTGAGAAACGGGTCAGTCGCGTCTGTTTCTTTGCCTTGGTGTGGTTGTGAAAAAAGGAAGCTCTCCCCAAAACGTGCCCCAAAACGAAGTCATCTCGGATTCCGTCCAATGGTTAAGATGAGAATGCCGTCGACTGTGACTGTGTTATTTGAGATCTTTCTCAAATAATTTTTTTTTCGGATAACCCTGCATCGTGTGGTACGTACAATATATTGTCCGAATGTTAACACTTCCTCAATTGTATGTTCGTGTCCTGTTCATCGGTAAACACGTTATTTGTGACCTTGAAAAAGGCATGCCTCTCGGCACTCTTCTTTTGCAATTTATTTTTGTCAGCAAAGCGCTTTGTCGTTTCACATGCGGCGAATCCCGCGGCGCCGTCAAAACGTATCGTAAGAAAAAAACAAATAACTAGAACTATACATTCCAGTCCCATTCGTTCTGTCGCGCTTATACCAACAAAAATAGTTTACAGGTTTTGTTTAGCTTTTTTTTTGTTTTTCAAATGTGGCACAATGCTTTCTGAATGTCTTCGGGAAAATACATATACCATGAAACACAATATATAGCGAAAAAAGACGAGAATGTAGCCGCCAGAAGCGCTTGAAACTGCGCCTACGTAGGCTGCGCCTATTGAAATCACAGTCCACTCGGTTAGGGTTAGAAGGGACGCCGGTGAGAGTCTAGCCTCAAACTCAGTGACTGGGCTCCAAAACAGTTTGTTGCCCCTGGGGTCGAGTGTTTTAGAGCGCAGCTCTTAGGGACCCGTTCCCGGCTTGAGCGGCGTCGCCGTCGCCGTCGCCGTCGCCGTCGCCGTCGGCGTCGCCGTCGCCGTCGGCGTAACCAAGGTCATCCCAAGGTCACGTGACCCCCAAGGTCACGAGACCCCTCCAGGTCACGTGGCCCCTCCCAAGGTCATCTCAAGGTCACGTGACCCCACGTGACTCCCAAGGTCACGTGACCCCTCGAGGTCACGTGACCCCTCCCAAGGTCATCTCAAAGTCACGTGACCCCAAGACCCCACGTGACCCTTTGAAGGTCACGTGGTCTCCTCCCCAAGGTCACGTGACCCCCAAGGTCACGTGACCCCTCCCAAGGTCATCTCAAGGTCACGTGACCCCAAGGTGACCCCACGTGACCCCCAGGTCACGTGACCCCTCTGAGGTCACGTGACCCCTCTGAGGTCACGTGACCCCCCTCCCCGAAGTCACGTGACACCCCCCCCCCCCGAGGTCACGTCACCGCCCCCCCCGGAGCATATTAAAGAATGAGGGGAGGAGGAGGGGTCTACCCTCCCCTCAGTACCCTTCACTCCTCCTCCTCAAGAGCTGCGCTCCAATTCGGCGTTACAGGGATTTGTAAACGGCTTTCACTTTTTTGGAAAGGTGTATAGGCGAAATGAGTTATGTTTGTTTATTTTTTTTTTGTTGAGCATATTGTTCTAAGTTTATTGGTCACAAGCGAAGTCCTTCCTTCGCTGAAACAATTTCGTATCTTATGTAAACGGGTTGAATGGAATGCTATATTTTTTACCAAACGCGAAATAAAATGTCGAACTAACTATATGATGTTTTCTTTTTTTCCGAGAACTATATCGGAATGGAATGAACTGCCGTCTGATATTGTATCAGCTAACAGTGACTCTTTTATTAGCCTTATTAATGCAATGTAAGTTCCTGTGTTAAGTACATCATTGGTTTTTTCGTAATATTGCTATTGTGTGCTGTTGTGAATCATGTTTTTTGATGTTGTTGGAAATTGCTGATGCGTGCTGTTATGTGACTTTCCAATTTACAATGATATATGTGAATCATGTAACCCACTCCTCTGCTGTAGTGCTCCGGCGCTGCAGATAATAAATAAATAATAAATAAATAAATAATTTTCGTAGATTTTTCACTGTGCTGGAATGAACACCAACTGCCTTGCATCTGCGCTTGCCTTTATTCGTGAACCAATTTGGAGACAGTTCATCTCAGTGCGATCTGGAGCACAATTTCGGTTATTCGTAGTCTTAACAACGAGAAGCATAGATAAATTAGTTGTAACTTTGGTTTTGCAGGTCCCTCATCGATACAACGAGAAGGCACCTTCCTCAGTCTTTTATATAACAAAAGAAAACCAAAATAACAAAACCGTTCAAACTTGACTCAAGTCAAAGCAGTCGCCCCTACACCGAAAATGTTTTGATAAAAAAAATGGGGAACCGGGCCGCAGAAAAAAATCCATAGGAAGCGGGCAACAAACTGTCTTAAATGCTTTCCAACGCAACAAGGCATCGGCAACTCCCTAAACTGGTTTAAACGCAGAATCTAGAAAACAAAAGGGACGAACGGCTTCAAAACCATAAAGTAGGCGTGCAAGAAAGGCGTCTTTGAAACTTTATCTTTTACATGCGCATGTTCCATGCAACGCCCTTTCCGCTGTTGAACCAGTTGACGCAGTGACAAATTGTCCTATGACGCATTGCCTTACGTGAACAATGGCACTACCACTAGTTGCCCTGCTACAAATTTTCTTTCAACGATCGTCTTGTAGCCTGTGTAACAGACCTTGGCTTTTTTTAGACGCCGCCAAAAATGTAGTTCCATTCCCTTGGTATCTAGGAAGTATTGGCGGCGGGCAAGACCCTTGAAAGAGGGAGGGCGCTCGAATATCAAATGCTAAATGGTTAATTCTTCCATGAATCTTCCTTTCAAATTAGATCGTTAGAGCACGCTCTCTAAGATGACTGGACATAGTTTAGATATCGCACACTGGTTCTCTCAGGCCTTAATGAGATCGCAGGTCATACAGTATTATCACACTCGCTTTCAAGGTTCTGCGACTGCTCACCAAGTCATGACTTGATATCCGGGAAGAATTACTCTTATACTTTTTTTTTCTAAACCCCCACGCATTTTGATTTCTCTCCAGCACCACAAGCTCCAGCAACACGAGGAATGTTGACACGGTTTTTAAGGAAGTACAAATCGGCGAACCCCACTTCGTTCCTTTCACCGTTTTCGTGCTGGATATATCCGAGAGTATGTCGGTAAGCATCACAACCTAGAGTTATTTGTTAGATATAGAAGTACGACATACGTAAACGCAACGTGGCTCTCAATTTGTGTTTCGCAGCACTTTGGCCGCATGGACGCTCTGAAAGATGCATTCAGATCGATGGTTTCATACGATCTCACTGACAAGGATACGTTTGGGGTAGTAACCTTTAGCACAAATGCAAGCCGTGTTGTTGATATGGGGAAGTTCTCGCTCTCCAGCCTGCCTGGTTTACGCTCCATTGTTGATAAATTGGAACCTGTGTGGACAACGTGCATTGGATGTGGGTTGAGGACAGCTTTGGAGGTGAGCAGATCAGCTTTTTGAAACGTAAGGCAGTACATGATTAAATGCGTTTCAATAATTAATTTGAATGTTTAACAGTTGTTGAAATACACCAAATGCATAGTATGATTTATCGGCCATAATGCATAACACTTGTACGCTTTACTTTGTTATTGTTACAACGTTTAGGGGAACGACGCAGCAGGGGCATAGCAAGGGGGGGAGTGGGCTTATGGGCCTTAGCCTCCCACCCTGCCCGATATCCAGCCTACTTTATAACATACCAATGCATTTGATCCCTCTCCCCCTTTCCGCACCCGAAGTCATGAACATCCCAGCCACCTCAGCCTCCCCCCCCCTTTCCCCGAAAAAAAGACCTGGCTACGTCACTGAACCGCAGCTCAGATATAAAGACGCAGTAGCGAGAAACATCCTACCCGGCAGTATATACGACTGTAGCGTCTTGGACTGTTCTTAGACTCGAAGGTAAACTGGTCTGGAACGGTTGGTAAAGACCGAAGACGAAGAGCAGTCCTCGTAGTCTGGTGCCGCTGTGTTGGGGAGTCTTTCTGTGCAGTCTCCCAGGTAATCATGCGCTGTATTCTTTCATACCCTCAAAAGTAGGGTTACCTCGCGGTGTCATGAACTGGCGAAATTGCGAGGCAATGCGGTAACCAGACGAGAGAGCGGTATCCGCGGTGTGATGATGAGCCATGAGGTTACTATCCAATGTTATGCAGTCCGGATATAGAGTGGAACTGGTGCAGGTGCCCCCGACGACGCGGCAACCGAATCCGGTGTCGTAACACGATGCTCTCAAGAGCCGATAGAGTCGAATCGATGACCTCTTGGGAGCCGTGGTATGTCGTTGCGTAGGTCACCACATAAAAAAACCTATAATTTTTTAATTATTATTTTGGCACTACAAGCTGAAGTGTAAATTAAAACAAAATCCAGTGCTTGTATTGTGGTACACCACTATGAATTGCGAGGTGTACTTATTATGAAAGCACATGTTTACGAGCATGCGGACCTTGCTAATACTAATTGTGGGCATTGATAGTGCGCGGACGTAGGATTTGAGGGACGGGTATACGCACGTGCGGGAGACACTCACTTAATCGAATGACGTTTTAGCGAACGCCAACATTTCACCGAATCGCACTTTAGCGAATGGACAGCCATAGCGAAGCGGCGTTTACGTGTGGGCCAAGTAGGTTCACATTTTCACTCACGTTCACTCACGCTCGCGGGAAGCTCTCTCTACAAAGTCCCCATCTGTAGCGCCTGTCTGCTCTCGTTAAAAGAGGCAGGTGTGGTTTCCGCTTGGGCAATTTGAAAAATATGGCTTCCGATCAGGATTTCAGGATTATGTGAGGAGCAACACCTAACGGGGGCAAATATTAAACGAAGCTTCTAGCGCGGGTGCGTCTGGATTGAAACACCGTTCACCCACGCTCGCGAAAAGCTCTCTCTGCGAAGTCCCCATCTGTAGCGCCTGTCTGCTCTCGTTAAAAGAGGCAGGTGTGGTTCCCGCTTGGGCAATTTGAAAAATATGGCTTCCGATCAGGATTTCAGGATTATGTGAGGAGCAACACCTAACGGGGGCAAATATTAAACGAAGCTTCTAGCGCGGGTGCGTCTGGATTGAAACACCGTTCACTGACGCTCGCGGAAAGCTCTCTCTGCGAAGTCCCCATCTGTAGCGCCTGTCTGCTCTCGTTAAAAGAGGCAGGTGTGGTTCCCGCTTGGGCAATTTGAAAAATATGGCTTCCGATCAGGATTTCAGGATTATGTGAGGAGCAATACCTAACGGGGGCAAATATTAAACGAAGCTTCAAGCGCGGGTGCGTCTGGATTGAAACACCGTTCACTCACGCTCGCGGAAAGCTCTCTCTGCGAAGTCCCCATCTGTAGCGCCTGTCTGCGCTCGTTAAAAGAGGCAGGTGTGGTTCCCGCTTGGGCAATTTGAAAAATATGGCTTCCGATCAGGATTTCAGGATTATGTGAGGAGCAATACCTAACGGGGGCAAATATTAAACGAAGCTTCAAGCGCGGGTGCGTCTGGATTGAAACACCGTTCACTCACGCTCGCGGAAAGCTCTCTCTGCGAAGTCCCCATCTGTAGCGCCTGTCTGCTCTCGTTAAAAGAGGCAGGTGTGGTTTCCGCTTGGGCAATTTGAAAAATATGGCTTCCGATCAGGATTTCAGGATTATGTGAGGAGCAACACCTAACGGGGGCAAATATTAAACGAAGCTTCTAGCGCGGGTGCGTCTGGATTGAAACACCGTTCACCCACGCTCGCGAAAAGCTCTCTCTGCGAAGTCCCCATCTGTAGCGCCTGTCTGCTCTCGTTAAAAGAGGCAGGTGTGGTTTCCGCTTGGGCAATTTGAAAAATATGGCTTCCGATCAGGATTTCAGGATTATGTGAGGAGCAACACCTAACGGGGGCAAATATTAAACGAAGCTTCTAGCGCGGGTGCGTCTGGATTGAAACACCGTTCACCCACGCTCGCGAAAAGCTCTCTCTGCGAAGTCCCCATCTGTAGCGCCTGTCTGCTCTCGTTAAAAGAGGCAGGTGTGGTTCCCGCTTGGGCAATTTGAAAAATATGGCTTCCGATCAGGATTTCAGGATTATGTGAGGAGCAACACCTAACGGGGGCAAATATTAAACGAAGCTTCTAGCGCGGGTGCGTCTGGATTGAAACACCGTTCACTGACGCTCGCGGAAAGCTCTCTCTGCGAAGTCCCCATCTGTAGCGCCTGTCTGCTCTCGTTAAAAGAGGCAGGTGTGGTTCCCGCTTGGGCAATTTGAAAAATATGGCTTCCGATCAGGATTTCAGGATTATGTGAGGAGCAATACCTAACGGGGGCAAATATTAAACGAAGCTTCAAGCGCGGGTGCGTCTGGATTGAAACACCGTTCACTCACGCTCGCGGAAAGCTCTCTCTGCGAAGTCCCCATCTGTAGCGCCTGTCTGCGCTCGTTAAAAGAGGCAGGTGTGGTTCCCGCTTGGGCAATTTGAAAAATATGGCTTCCGATCAGGATTTCAGGATTATGTGAGGAGCAATACCTAACGGGGGCAAATATTAAACGAAGCTTCAAGCGCGGGTGCGTCTGGATTGAAACACCGTTCACTCACGCTCGCGGAAAGCTCTCTCTGCGAAGTCCCCATCTGTAGCGCCTGTCTGCGCTCGTTAAAAGAGGCAGGTGTGGTTCCCGCTTGGGCAATTTGAAAAATATGGCTTCCGATCAGGATTTCAGGATTATGTGAGGAGCAATACCTAACGGGGGCAAATATTAAACGAAGCTTCTAGCGCGGGTGCGTCTGGATTGAAACACCGTTCACTCACGCTCGCGGAAAGCTCTCTCTGCGAAGTCCCCATCTGTAGCGCCTGTCTGCTCTCGTTAAAAGAGGCAGGTGTGGTTCCCGCTTGGGCAATTTGAAAAATATGGCTTCCGATCAGGATTTCAGGATTATGTGAGGAGCAATACCTAACGGGGGCAAATATTAAACGAAGCTTCAAGCGCGGGTGCGTCTGGATTGAAACACCGTTCACTCACGCTCGCGGAAAGCTCTCTCTGCGAAGTCCCCATCTGTAGCGCCTGTCTGCTCTCGTTAAAAGAGGCAGGTGTGGTTCCCGCTTGGGCAATTTGAAAAATATGGCTTCCGATCAGGATTTCAGGATTATGTGAGGAGCAATACCTAACGGGGGCAAATATTAAACGAAGCTTCAAGCGCGGGTGCGTCTGGATTGAAACACCGTTCACTCACGCTCGCGGAAAGCTCTCTCTGCGAAGTCCCCATCTGTAGCGCCTGTCTGCGCTCGTTAAAAGAGGCAGGT
>NW_024609859.1:0-55704 GCF_016920785.2 Ixodes scapularis | reverse complement strand
CAAGTGGAGACTAACATCAAACAAAGTTTCTAGCGTGGATGCGTGTGGATTGAAACACCGTTCACTCACGCTCCCGGAAAGCTCTCTCTGCGAAGTCCCTATCCGTAGCGCCTGTCTGCTCTCGTTAAAAGAGGCAGGTCTGGTTCCCGCTTGGGCAATTTGAAAAATATGGCTTCCGATCGGGATTTCAGGATTATGCGAGGAGCAATACCAAGTGGAGACTAACATCAAACAAAGTTTCTAGCGTGGATGCGTCTGGATTGAAACACCGTTCACTCACGCTCGCGGAAAGCTCTCTCTGCGAAGTCCCCATCTGTAGCGCCTGTCTGCTCTCGTTAAAAGAGGCAGGTGTCGGTTCCCGCTTGCACAATTTGAAAAATATAGCTTCCGATCGGGATTTCAGGATTATGCGAGGAGCAATAGCAAGTGGAGGACTAACATCAAACAAAGTTTCTAGCGTGAATGCGTCTGGATTGAAACACCGTTCACTCACCGCTCGCGGAAAGCTCTCTCTGCGAAGTCCCCATCTGTAGCGCCTGTCTGCTCTCGTTAAAAGAGGCAGGTGTGGTTCCCGCTTGGACAATTTGAAAAATATAGCTTCCGATCGGGTTTCAGGATTTTGTGAGGAGCAATACCAAGTGGAGACTAACACCAAACAAAGTTTCTAGCGTGGATGCGTCTGGATTGAAACACCGTTCACTCACGCTCCCGGAAAGCTCTCTCTGAGAAGTACCCATCTGTAGCGCCTGTCTGCTCTCGTTAAAAGAGGCAGGTGTGGTTCCCGCTTGGACGATTTGAAAAATATAGCTTCCGATCGGGTTTCAGGATTTTGTGAGGAGCAATACCAAGTGGAGACTAACATCAAACAAAGTTTCTAGCGTGGATGCGTGTGGATTGAAACACCGTTCACTCACGCTCCCGGAAAGCTCTCTCTGCGAAGTCCCCATCCGTAGCGCCTGTCTGCTCTCGTTAAAAAGAGGCAAATGTGGTTCCCGCTTGGAAAGATTTGAAAAATATAGCTTCCGATCGGGTTTCAGGATATTGTGAGGAGCAATACCAAGTGGAGACTAACATCAAACAAAGTTTCTAGCGTGGATGCGGTCTGGATTGAAACACCGTTCACTCACGCTCCCGGAAAGCTCTCTCTGCGAAGACCCCATCTGTAGCGCCTGTCTGCTCTCGTTAAAAGAGGCAGGTGTGGTTCCCGCTTGGACAATTTGAAAAATATAGCTTCCGATCGGGTTTCAGGATTTTGTGAGGAGCAATACCAAGTGGAGACTAACACCAAACAAAGTTTCTAGCGTGGATGCGTCTGGATTGAAACACCGTTCACTCACGCTCCCGGAAAGCTCTCTCTGGCGAAGTCCCCATCTGTAGCGCCTGTCTGCTCTCGTTAAAAGAGGCAGGTGTGGTTCCCGCTTGGTCAATTTGAAAAATATGGCTTCCGATCGGGATTTCAGGATTATTCGAGGAGCAATACCAAGTGGAGACTAACATCAAACAAAGTTTCTAGCGTGGATGCGTCTGGATTGAAACACCGTTCACTCACGCTCCCGGAAAGGTCTCTCTGCGAAGTCCCCATCTGTAGCGCCTGTCTGCTCTCGTTAAAAGAGGCAGGTGTGGTTCCCGCTTGGACAATTTGAAAAATATAGCTTCCGATTGGGTTTCAGGATTTTGTGAGGAGCAATACCAAGTGGAGACTAACATCAAACAAAGTTTCTAGCGTGGATGCGTGTGGATTGAAACACCATTCACTCACGCTCCCGGAAAGCTCTCTCTGCGAAGTCCCCATCTGTAGCGCCTGTCTGCACTCGTTAAAAGAGGCAGGTGTGGTTCCCGCTTGGACAATTTGAAAAATATAGCTTCCGATCGGGTTTCAGGATTTTGTGAGGAGCAATACCAAGTGGAGACTAACATTAAACAAAGTTTCTAGCGTGGATGCGTGTGGATTGAAACACCGTTCACTCACGCTCCCGGAAAGCTCTCTCTGCGAAGTCCCCATCTGTAGCGCCTGTCTGCTCTCGTTAAAAGAGGCAGGTGTGGTTCCCGCTTGGACAATTTGAAAAATATAGCTTCCGATCGGGTTTCAGGATTTTGTGAGGAGCAATACCAAGTGGAGACTAACATCAAACAAAGTTTCTAGCGTGGATGCGTGTGGATTGAAACACCGTTCACTCACGCTCCCGGAAAGCTCTCTCTGCGAAGTCCCCATCTGTAGCGCCTGTCTGCTCTCGTTAAAAGAGGCAGGTGTGGTTCCCGCTTGACAATTTGAAAAATATAGCTTCCGATCGGGTTTCAGGATTTTGTGAGGAGCAATACCAAGTGGAGACTAACATCAAACAAAGTTTCTAGCGTGGATGCGTGTGGATTGAAACACCGTTCACTCACGCTCCCGGAAAGCTCTCTCTGCGAAGTCCCCATCCGTAGCGCCTGTCTGCTCTCGTTAAAAGAGGCAGGTCTGGTTCCCGCTTGGGCAATTTGAAAAATATGGCTTCCGATCGGGATTTCAGGATTATGCGAGGAGCAATACCAAGTGGAGACTAACATCAAACAAAGTTTCTAGCGTGGATGCGTCTGGATTGAAACACCGTTCACTCACGCTCGCGGAAAGCTCTCTCTGCGAAGTCCCCATCTGTAGCGCCTGTCTGCTCTCGTTAAAAGAGGCAGGTGTGGTTCCCGCTTGGACAATTTGAAAAATATAGCTTCCGATCGGGTTTCAGGATTTTGTGAGGAGCAATACCAAGTGGAGACTAACACCAAACAAAGTTTCTAGCGTGGATGCGTCTGGATTGAAACACCGTTCACTCACGCTCCCGGAAAGCTCTCTGCGAAGTCCCCATCTGTAGCGCCTGTCTGCACTCGTTAAAAGAGGCAGGTGTGGTTCCCGCTTGGACAATTTGAAAAATATAGCTTCCGATCGGGTTTCAGGATTTTGTGAGGAGCAATACCAAGTGGAGACTAACATTAAACAAAGTTTCTAGCGTGGATGCGTGTGGATTGAAACACCGTTCACTCACGCTCCCGGAAAGCTCTCTCTGCGAAGTCCCCATCTGTAGCGCCTGTCTGCTCTCGTTAAAAGAGGCAGGTGTGGTTCCCGCTTGGACAATTTGAAAAATATAGCTTCCGATCGGGTTTCAGGATTTTGTGAGGAGCAATACCAAGTGGAGACTAACATCAAACAAAGTTTCTAGCGTGGATGCGTGTGGATTGAAACACCGTTCACTCACGCTCCCGGAAAAGCTCTCTCTGCGAAGTCCCCATCCGTAGCGCCTGTCTGCTCTCGTTAAAAGAGGCAGGTCTGGTTCCCGCTTGGGCAATTTGAAAAATATGGCTTCCGATCGGGATTTCAGGATTATGCGAGGAGCAATACCAAGTGGAGACTAACATCAAACAGTTTCTAGCGTGGATGCGTCTGGATTGAAACACCGTTCACTCACGCTCGCGGAAAGCTCTCTCTGCGAAGTCCCCATCTGTAGCGCCTGTCTGCTCTCGTTAAAAGAGGCAGGTGTGGTTCCCGCTTGGACAATTTGAAAAATATAGCTTCCGATCGGATTTCAGGATTATGCGAGGAGCAATAGCAAGTGGAGACTAACATCAAACAAAGTTTCTAGCGTGAATGCGTCTGGATTGAACACCGTTCACTCACGCTCGCGGAAAGCTCTCTCTGCGAAGTCCCCATCTGTAGCGCCTGTCTGCTCTCGTTAAAAGAGGCAGGGTGTGGGTTCCCGCTTGGACGATTTGAAAAATATAGCTTCCGATCGGGTTTCAGGATTTTGTGAGGAGCAATACCAAGTGGAGACTAACACCAAACAAAGTTTCTAGCGTGGATGCGTCTGGATTGAAACACCGTTCACTCACGCTCCCGGAAAGCTCTCTCTGAGAAGTCCCCATCTGTAGCGCCTGTCTGCTCTCGTTAAAAGAGGCAGGTGTGGTTCCCGCTTGGACGATTTGAAAAATATAGCTTCCGATCGGGTTTCAGGATTTTGTGAGGAGCAATACCAAGTGGAGACTAACATCAAACAAAGTTTCTAGCGTGGATGCGTGTGGATTGAAACACCGTTCACTCACGCTCCCGGAAAGCTCTCTCTGCGAAGTCCCCATCCGTAGCGCCTGTCTGCTCTCGTTAAAAGAGGCAAATGTGGTTCCCGCTTGGAAGATTTGAAAAATATAGCTTCCGATCGGGTTTCAGGATTTTGTGAGGAGCAATACCAAGTGGAGACTAACACCAAACAAAGTTTCTAGCGTGGATGCGTCTGGATTGAAACACCGTTCACTCACGCTCCCGGAAAGCTCTCTCTGCGAAGTCCCCATCTGTAGCGCCTGTCTGCTCTCGTTAAAAGAGGCAGGTGTGGTTCCCGCTTGGTCAATTTGAAAAATATGGCTTCCGATCGGGATTTCAGGATTATTCGAGGAGCAATACCAAGTGGAGACTAACATCAAACAAAGTTTCTAGCGTGGATGCGTCTGGATTGAAACACCGTTCACTCACGCTCCCGGAAAGGTCTCTCTGCGAAGTCCCCATCTGTAGCGCCTGTCTGCTCTCGTTAAAAGAGGCAGGTGTGGTTCCCGCTTGGACAATTTGAAAAATATAGCTTCCGATTGGGTTTCAGGATTTTGTGAGGAGCAATACCAAGTGGAGACTAACATCAAACAAAGTTTCTAGCGTGGATGCGTGTGGATTGAAACACCATTCACTCACGCTCCCGGAAAGCTCTCTCTGCGAAGTCCCCATCTGTAGCGCCCCTCTGCTCTCGTTAAAAGAGGCAGGTGTGGTTCCCGCTTGGACGATTTGAAAAATATGGCTTCCGATCGGGATTCAGGATTATTCGAGGAGCAATACCAAGTGGAGACTAACATCAAACAAAGTTTTCTAGCGTGGATGCGTCTGGATTGAAACACCGTTCACTCACGCTCCCGGAAAGCTCTCTCTGCGAAGTCCCCATCTGTAGCGCCCCTCTGCTCTCGTTAAAAGAGGCAGGTGGGGTTCCCGCTTGGACAATTTGAAAAATATAGCTTCCGATCGGGTTTCAGGTTTTTGTGAGGAGCAATACCAAGTGGAGACTAACATCAAACAAAGTTTCTAGCGTGGATGCGTGTGGATTGAAACACCGTTCACTCACACTCCCGGAAAGCTCTCTCTACGAAGTCCCCATCTGTAGCGCCTGTCTGCTCTCGTTAAAAGAGGCAGGTGTGGTTCCGCTGGGGCAATTTGAAAAATATGGCTTCCGATCAGGATTTCAGGATAATGTGAGGATAATACCAAACGGGGGCAAATATTAAACGAAGCTTCTAGCGTGGATGCGTCTGGATTGAAACACCGTTCACTCACGCTCCCGGAAAGCTCTCTGCGAAGTCCCCATCTGTAGCGCCTGTCTGCTCTCGTTAAAAGAGGCAGGTGTGGTTCCCGCTTGGACAATTTGAAAAATATAGCTTCCGATCGGGTTTCAGGATTTTGTGAGGAGCAATACCAAGTGGAGACTAACATTAAACAAAGTTTCTAGCGTGGATGCGTGTGGATTGAAACACCGTTCACTCACGCTCCCCGGAAAGCTCTCTCTGCGAAGTCCCCATCTGTAGCGCCTGTCTGCTCTCGTTAAAAGAGGCAGGTGTGGTTCCCGCTTGGACAATTTGAAAAATATTGCTTCCGATCGGGTTTCAGGATTTTGTGAGGAGCAATACCAAGTGGAGACTAACATCAAACAAAGTTTCTAGCGTGGATGCGTGTGGATTGAAACACCGTTCACCTCACGCTCCCGGAAAGCTCTCTCTGCGAAGTCCCCATCCGTAGCGCCCTGTCTGCTCTCGTTAAAAGAGGCAGATGTGGTTCCCGCTTGAACGATTTGAAAAATATAGCTTCCGATCGGGTTTCAGGATATTGTGAGGAGCAATACCAAGTGGAGACTAACATCAAACAAAGTTTCTAGCGTGGATGCGTCTGGATTGAAACACCGTTCACTCACGCTCCCGGAAAGCTCTCTCTGCGAAGACCCCATCTGTAGCGCCTGTCTGCTCTCGTTAAAAGAGGCAGGTGTGGTTCCCGCTTGGACAATTTGAAAAATATAGCTTCCGATCGGGTTTCAGGATTTTGTGAGGAGCAATACCAAGTGGAGACTAACACCAAACAAAGTTTCTAGCGTGGATGCGTCTGGATTGAAACACCGTTCACTCACGCTCCCGGAAAGCTCTCTCTGAGAAGTCCCCATCTGTAGCGCCTGTCTGCTCTCGTTAAAAGAGGCAGGTGTGGTTCCCGCTTGGACGATTTGAAAAATATAGCTTCCGATCGGGTTTCAGGATTTTGTGAGGAGCAATACCAAGTGGAGACTAACATCAAACAAAGTTTCTAGCGTGGATGCGTCTGGATTGAAACACCGTTCACTCACGCTCCCGGAAAGCTCTCTCTGAGAAGTCCCCATCTGTAGCGCCTGTCTGCTCTCGTTAAAAGAGGCAGGTGTGGTTCCCGCTTGGACGATTTGAAAAATATAGCTTCCGATCGGGTTTCAGGATTTTGTGAGGAGCAATACCAAGTGGAGACTAACATCAAACAAAGTTTCTAGCGTGGATGCGTGTGGATTGAAACACCGTTCACTCACGCTCCCGGAAAGCTCTCTCTGCGAAGTCCCCATCCGTAGCGCCTGTCTGCTCTCGTTAAAAGAGGCAAATGTGGTTCCCGCTTGGAAGATTTTGAAAAATATAGCTTCCGATCGGGTTTCAGGATATTGTGAGGAGCAATACCAAGTGGAGACTAACATCAAACAAAGTTTCTAGCGTGGATGCGTCTGGATTGAAACACCGTTCACTCACGCTCCCGGAAAGCTCTCTCTGCGAAGACCCCATCTGTAGCGCCTGTCTGCTCTCGTTAAAAGAGGCAGGTGTGGTTCCCGCTTGGACAATTTGAAAAATATAGCTTCCGATCGGGTTTCAGGATTTTGTGAGGAGCAATACCAAGTGGAGACTAACACCAAACAAAGTTTCTAGCGTGGATGCGTCTGGATTGAAACACCGTTCACTCACGCTCCCGGAAAGCTCTCTCTGCAAAGTCCCCATCTGTAGCGCCTGTCTGCTCTCGTTAAAAGAGGCAGGTGTGGTTCCCGCTTGGTCAATTTGAAAAATATGGCTTCCGATCGGGATTTCAGGATTATTCGAGGAGCAATACCAAGTGGAGACTAACATCAAACAAAGTTTCTAGCGTGGATGCGTCTGGATTGAAACACCGTTCACTCACGCTCCCGGAAAGGTCTCTCTGCGAAGTCCCCATCTGTAGCGCCTGTCTGCTCTCGTTAAAAGATGCAGGTGTGGTTCCCGCTTGGACAATTTGAAAAATATAGCTTCCGATTGGGTTTCAGGATTTTGTGAGGAGCAATACCAAGTGGAGACTAACATCAAACAAAGTTTCTAGCGTGGATGCGTGTGGATTGAAACACCATTCACTCACGCTCCCGGAAAGCTCTCTCTGCGAAGTCCCCATCTGTAGCGCCTGTCTGCTCTCGTTAAAAGAGGCAGGTGTGGTTCCCGCTTGGACGATTTGAAAAATATGGCTTCCGATCGGGATTTCAGGATTATTCGAGGAGCAATACCAAGTGGAGACTAACATCAAACAAAGTTTCTAGCGTGGATGCGTCTGGATTGAAACACCGTTCACTCACGCTCCCGGAAAGCTCTCTCTGCGAAGTCCCCATCTGTAGCGCCCCTCTGCTCTCGTTAAAAGAGGCAGGTGGGGTTCCCGCTTGGACAATTTGAAAAATATAGCTTCCGATCGGGTTTCAGGTTTTTGGGAGGAGCAATACCAAGTGGAGACTAACATCAAACAAAGTTTCTAGCGTGGATGCGTGTGGATTGAAACACCGTTCACTCACACTCCTGGAAAGCTCTCTCTGCGAAGTCCCCATCTGTAGCGCCTGTCTGCTCTCGTTAAAAGAGGCAGGTGAGGTTCCCCCTTGGACAATTTGAAAAATATAGCTTCCGATCGGGTTTCAAGATTTTGTGAGGAGCAATACCAAGTGGAGACTAACATCAAACAAAGTTTCTAGCGTGGATGCGTCTGGATTGAAACACCGTTCACTCACGCTCCCGGAAAGCTCTCTCTGCGAAGTCCCCATCTGTAGCGCCTGTCTGCTCTCGTTAAAAGAGGCAGGTGTGGTTCCCGCTTGGACAATTTGAAAAATATAGCTTCCGATCGGGTTTCAGGATTTTGTGAGGAGCAATACCAAGTGGAGACTAACATTAAACAAAGTTTCTAGCATGGATGCGTGTGGATTGAAACACCGTTCACTCACGCTCCCGGAAAGCTCTCTCTGCGAAGTCCCCATCTGTAGCGCCTGTCTGCTCTCGTTAAAAGAGGCAGGTGTGGTTCCCGCTTGGACAATTTGAAAAATATAGCTTCCGATCGGGTTTCAGGATTTTGTGAGGAGCAATACCAAGTGGAGACTAACATCAAACAAAGTTTCTAGCGTGGATGCGTGTGGATTGAAACACCGTTCACTCACGCTCCCGGAAAGCTCTCTCTGCGAAGTCCCCATCCGTAGCGCCTGTCTGCTCTCGTTAAAAGAGGCAGATGTGGTTCCCGCTTGGACGATTTGAAAAATATAGCTTCCGATCGGGTTTCAGGATATTGTGAGGAGCAATACCAAGTGGAGACTAACATCAAACAAAGTTTCTAGCGTGGATGCGTCTGGATTGAAACACCGTTCACTCACGCTCCCGGAAAGCTCTCTCTGCGAAGACCCCATCTGTAGCGCCTGTCTGCTCTCGTTAAAAGAGGCAGGTGTGGTTCCCGCTTGGACAATTTGAAAAATATAGCTTCCGATCGGGTTTCAGGATTTTGTGAGGAGCAATACCAAGTGGAGACTAACACCAAACAAAGTTTCTAGCGTGGATGCGTCTGGATTGAAACACCGTTCACTCACGCTCCCGGAAAGCTCTCTCTGAGAAGTCCCCATCTGTAGCGCCTGTCTGCTCTCGTTAAAAGAGGCAGGTGTGGTTCCCGCTTGGACGATTTGAAAAATATAGCTTCCGATCGGGTTTCAGGATTTTGTGAGGAGCAATACCAAGTGGAGACTAACATCAAACAAAGTTTCTAGCGTGGATGCGTCTGGATTGAAACACCGTTCACTCACGCTCCCGGAAAGCTCTCTCTGAGAAGTCCCCATCTGTAGCGCCTGTCTGCTCTCGTTAAAAGAGGCAGGTGTGGTTCCCGCTTGGACGATTTGAAAAATATAGCTTCCGATCGGGTTTCAGGATTTTGTGAGGAGCAATACCAAGTGGAGACTAACATCAAACAAAGTTTCTAGCGTGGATGCGTGTGGATTGAAACACCGTTCACTCACGCTCCCGGAAAGCTCTCTCTGCGAAGTCCCCATCCGTAGCGCCTGTCTGCTCTCGTTAAAAGAGGCAAATGTGGTTCCCGCTTGGAAGATTTGAAAAATATAGCTTCCGATCGGGTTTCAGGATATTGTGAGGAGCAATACCAAGTGGAGACTAACATCAAACAAAGTTTCTAGCGTGGATGCGTCTGGATTGAAACACCGTTCACTCACGCTCCCGGAAAGCTCTCTCTGCGAAGACCCCATCTGTAGCGCCTGTCTGCTCTCGTTAAAAGAGGCAGGTGTGGTTCCCGCTTGGACAATTTGAAAAATATAGCTTCCGATCGGGTTTCAGGATTTTGTGAGGAGCAATACCAAGTGGAGACTAACACCAAACAAAGTTTCTAGCGTGGATGCGTCTGGATTGAAACACCGTTCACTCACGCTCCCGGAAAGCTCTCTCTGCAAAGTCCCCATCTGTAGCGCCTGTCTGCTCTCGTTAAAAGAGGCAGGTGTGGTTCCCGCTTGGTCAATTTGAAAAATATGGCTTCCGATCGGGATTTCAGGATTATTCGAGGAGCAATACCAAGTGGAGACTAACATCAAACAAAGTTTCTAGCGTGGATGCGTCTGGATTGAAACACCGTTCACTCACGCTCCCGGAAAGGTCTCTCTGCGAAGTCCCCATCTGTAGCGCCTGTCTGCTCTCGTTAAAAGAGGCAGGTGTGGTTCCCGCTTGGACAATTTGAAAAATATAGCTTCCGATTGGGTTTCAGGATTTTGTGAGGAGCAATACCAAGTGGAGACTAACATCAAACAAAGTTTCTAGCGTGGATGCGTGTGGATTGAAACACCATTCACTCACGCTCCCGGAAAGCTCTCTCTGCGAAGTCCCCATCTGTAGCGCCTGTCTGCTCTCGTTAAAAGAGGCAGGTGTGGTTCCCGCTTGGACGATTTGAAAAATATGGCTTCCGATCGGGATTTCAGGATTATTCGAGGAGCAATACCAAGTGGAGACTAACATCAAACAAAGTTTCTAGCGTGGATGCGTCTGGATTGAAACACCGTTCACTCACGCTCCCGGAAAGCTCTCTCTGCGAAGTCCCCATCTGTAGCGCCCCTCTGCTCTCGTTAAAAGAGGCAGGTGGGGTTCCCGCTTGGACAATTTGAAAAATATAGCTTCCGATCGGGTTTCAGGTTTTTGGGAGGAGCAATACCAAGTGGAGACTAACATCAAACAAAGTTTCTAGCGTGGATGCGTGTGGATTGAAACACCGTTCACTCACACTCCTGGAAAGCTCTCTCTGCGAAGTCCCCATCTGTAGCGCCTGTCTGCTCTCGTTAAAAGAGGCAGGTGAGGTTCCCCCTTGGACAATTTGAAAAATATAGCTTCCGATCGGGTTTCAAGATTTTGTGAGGAGCAATACCAAGTGGAGACTAACATCAAACAAAGTTTCTAGCGTGGATGCGTCTGGATTGAAACACCGTTCACTCACGCTCCCGGAAAGCTCTCTCTGCGAAGTCCCCATCTGTAGCGCCTGTCTGCTCTCGTTAAAAGAGGCAGGTGTGGTTCCCGCTTGGACAATTTGAAAAATATAGCTTCCGATCGGGTTTCAGGATTTTGTGAGGAGCAATACCAAGTGGAGACTAACATTAAACAAAGTTTCTAGCATGGATGCGTGTGGATTGAAACACCGTTCACTCACGCTCCCGGAAAGCTCTCTCTGCGAAGTCCCCATCTGTAGCGCCTGTCTGCTCTCGTTAAAAGAGGCAGGTGTGGTTCCCGCTTGGACAATTTGAAAAATATAGCTTCCGATCGGGTTTCAGGATTTTGTGAGGAGCAATACCAAGTGGAGACTAACATCAAACAAAGTTTCTAGCGTGGATGCGTGTGGATTGAAACACCGTTCACTCACGCTCCCGGAAAGCTCTCTCTGCGAAGTCCCCATCCGTAGCGCCTGTCTGCTCTCGTTAAAAGAGGCAGATGTGGTTCCCGCTTGGACGATTTGAAAAATATAGCTTCCGATCGGGTTTCAGGATATTGTGAGGAGCAATACCAAGTGGAGACTAACATCAAACAAAGTTTCTAGCGTGGATGCGTCTGGATTGAAACACCGTTCACTCACGCTCCCGGAAAGCTCTCTCTGCGAAGACCCCATCTGTAGCGCCTGTCTGCTCTCGTTAAAAGAGGCAGGTGTGGTTCCCGCTTGGACAATTTGAAAAATATAGCTTCCGATCGGGTTTCAGGATTTTGTGAGGAGCAATACCAAGTGGAGACTAACACCAAACAAAGTTTCTAGCGTGGATGCGTCTGGATTGAAACACCGTTCACTCACGCTCCCGGAAAGCTCTCTCTGAGAAGTCCCCATCTGTAGCGCCTGTCTGCTCTCGTTAAAAGAGGCAGGTGTGGTTCCCGCTTGGACGATTTGAAAAATATAGCTTCCGATCGGGTTTCAGGATTTTGTGAGGAGCAATACCAAGTGGAGACTAACATCAAACAAAGTTTCTAGCGTGGATGCGTGTGGATTGAAACACCGTTCACTCACGCTCCCGGAAAGCTCTCTCTGCGAAGTCCCCATCCGTAGCGCCTGTCTGCTCTCGTTAAAAGAGGCAAATGTGGTTCCCGCTTGGACGATTTGAAAAATATAGCTTCCGATCGGGTTTCAGGATATTGTGAGGAGCAATACCAAGTGGAGACTAACATCAAACAAAGTTTCTAGCGTGGATGCGACTGGATTGAAACACCGTTCACTCACGCTCCCGGAAAGCTCTCTCTGCGAAGTCCCCATCCGTAGCGCCTGTCTGCTCTCGTTAAAAGAGGCAAATGTGGTTCCCGCTTGGACGATTTGAAAAATATAGCTTCCGATCGGGTTTCAGGATATTGTGAGGAGCAATACCAAGTGGAGACTAACATCAAACAAAGTTTCTAGCGTGGATGCGACTGGATTGAAACACCGTTCACTCACGCTCCCGGAAAGCTCTCTCTGCGAAGTCCCCATCCGTAGCGCCTGTCTGCTCTCGTTAAAAGAGGCAAATGTGGTTCCCGCTTGGACGATTTGAAAAATATAGCTTCCGATCGGGTTTCAGGATATTGTGAGGAGCAATACCAAGTGGAGACTAACATCAAACAAAGTTTCTAGCGTGGATGCGTGTGGATTGAAACACCGTTCACTCACGCTCCCGGAAAGCTCTCTCTGCGAAGTCCCCATCCGTAGCGCCTGTCTGCTCTCGTTAAAAGAGGCAAATGTGGTTCCCGCTTGGACGATTTGAAAAATATAGCTTCCGATCGGGTTTCAGGATATTGTGAGGAGCAATACCAAGTGGAGACTAACATCAAACAAAGTTTCTAGCGTGGATGCGACTGGATTGAAACACCGTTCACTCACGCTCCCGGAAAGCTCTCTCTGCGAAGTCCCCATCCGTAGCGCCTGTCTGCTCTCGTTAAAAGAGGCAAATGTGGTTCCCGCTTGGACGATTTGAAAAATATAGCTTCCGATCGGGTTTCAGGATATTGTGAGGAGCAATACCAAGTGGAGACTAACATCAAACAAAGTTTCTAGCGTGGATGCGACTGGATTGAAACACCGTTCACTCACGCTCCCGGAAAGCTCTCTCTGCGAAGTCCCCATCCGTAGCGCCTGTCTGCTCTCGTTAAAAGAGGCAGGTGTGGTTCCCGCTTGGACGATTTGAAAAATATAGCTTCCGATCGGGTTTCAGGATATTGTGAGGAGCAATACCAAGTGGAGACTAACATCGAACAAAGTTTCTAGCGTGGATGCGTGTGGATTGAAACACCGTTCACTCACGCTCCCGGAAAGCTCTCTCTGCGAAGTCCCCATCCGTAGCGCCTGTCTGCTCTCGTTAAAAGAGGCAGGTGTGGTTCCCGCTTGGACGATTTGAAAAATATAGCTTCCGATCGGGTTTCAGGATATTGTGAGGAGCAATACCAAGTGGAGACTAACATCAAACAAAGTTTCTAGCGTGGATGCGTGTGGATTGAAACACCGTTCACTCACGCTCCCGGAAAGCTCTCTCTGCGAAGTCCCCATCCGTAGCGCCTGTCTGCTCTCGTTAAAAGAGGCAGGTGTGGTTCCCGCTTGGACGATTTGAAAAATATAGCTTCCGATCGGGTTTCAGGATTTTGTGAGGAGCAATACCAAGTGGAGACTAACATCAAACAAAGTTTCTAGCGTGGATGCGTGTGGATTGAAACACCGTTCACTCACGCTCCCGGAAAGCTCTCTCTGCGAAGTCCCCATCCGTAGCGCCTGTCTGCTCTCGTTAAAAGAGGCAAATGTGGTTCCCGCTTGGACGATTTGAAAAATATAGCTTCCGATCGGGTTTCAGGATATTGTGAGGAGCAATACCAAGTGGAGACTAACATCAAACAAAGTTTCTAGCGTGGATGCGACTGGATTGAAACACCGTTCACTCACGCTCCCGGAAAGCTCTCTCTGCGAAGTCCCCATCCGTAGCGCCTGTCTGCTCTCGTTAAAAGAGGCAAATGTGGTTCCCGCTTGGACGATTTGAAAAATATAGCTTCCGATCGGGTTTCAGGATATTGTGAGGAGCAATACCAAGTGGAGACTAACATCAAACAAAGTTTCTAGCGTGGATGCGACTGGATTGAAACACCGTTCACTCACGCTCCCGGAAAGCTCTCTCTGCGAAGTCCCCATCCGTAGCGCCTGTCTGCTCTCGTTAAAAGAGGCAAATGTGGTTCCCGCTTGGACGATTTGAAAAATATAGCTTCCGATCGGGTTTCAGGATATTGTGAGGAGCAATACCAAGTGGAGACTAACATCAAACAAAGTTTCTAGCGTGGATGCGTGTGGATTGAAACACCGTTCACTCACGCTCCCGGAAAGCTCTCTCTGCGAAGTCCCCATCCGTAGCGCCTGTCTGCTCTCGTTAAAAGAGGCAAATGTGGTTCCCGCTTGGACGATTTGAAAAATATAGCTTCCGATCGGGTTTCAGGATATTGTGAGGAGCAATACCAAGTGGAGACTAACATCAAACAAAGTTTCTAGCGTGGATGCGACTGGATTGAAACACCGTTCACTCACGCTCCCGGAAAGCTCTCTCTGCGAAGTCCCCATCCGTAGCGCCTGTCTGCTCTCGTTAAAAGAGGCAAATGTGGTTCCCGCTTGGACGATTTGAAAAATATAGCTTCCGATCGGGTTTCAGGATATTGTGAGGAGCAATACCAAGTGGAGACTAACATCAAACAAAGTTTCTAGCGTGGATGCGACTGGATTGAAACACCGTTCACTCACGCTCCCGGAAAGCTCGCTTTGCGAAGACCCCATCTGTAGCGCCTGTCTGCTCTCGTTAAAAGAGGCAGGTGTGGTTCCCGCTTGGACGATTTGAAATATATAGCTTCCGATCGGGTTTCAGGATATTGTGAGGAGCAATACCAAGTGGAGACTAACATCAAACAAAGTTTCTAGCGTGGATGCGTCTGGATTGAAACACCGTTCACTCACGCTCCCGGAAAGCTCTCTCTGAGAAGTCCCCATCTGTAGCGCCTGTCTGCTCTCGTTAAAAGAGGCAGGTGTGGTTCCCGCTTGGACAATTTGAAAAATATAGCTTCCGATCGGGTTTCAGGATATTGTGAGGAGCAATACCAAGTGGAGACTAACATCAAACAAAGTTTCTAGCGTGGATGCGTCTGGATTGAAACACCGTTCACTCACGCTCCCGGAAAGCTCTCTCTGAGAAGTCCCCATCTGTAGCGCCTGTCTGCTCTCGTTAAAAGAGGCAAATGTGGTTCCCGCTTGGACGATTTGAAAAATATAGCTTCCGATCGGGTTTCAGGATATTGTGAGGAGCAATACCAAGTGGAGACTAACATCAAACAAAGTTTCTAGCGTGGATGCGTCTGGATTGAAACACCGTTCACTCACGCTCCCGGAAAGCTCTCTCTGAGAAGTCCCCATCTGTAGCGCCTGTCTGCTCTCGTTAAAAGAGGCAGGTGTGGTTCCCGCTTGGACAATTTGAAAAATATAGCTTCCGATCGGGTTTCAGGATTTTGTGAGGAGCAATACCAAGTGGAGACTAACACCAAACAAAGTTTCTAGCCTGGATGCGTCTGGATTGAAACACCGTTCACTCACGCTCCCGGAAAGCTCTCTCTGAGAAGTCCCCATCTGTAGCGCCTGTCTGCTCTCGTTAAAAGAGGCAGGTGTGGTTCCCGCTTGGACGATTTGAAAAATATAGCTTCCGATCGGGTTTCAGGATTTTGTGAGGAGCAATACCAAGTGGAGACTAACATCAAACAAAGTTTCTAGCGTGGATGCGTCTGGATTGAAACACCGTTCACTCACGCTCCCGGAAAGCTCGCTCTGAGAAGTCCCCATCTGTAGCGCCTGTCTGCTCTCGTTAAAAGAGGCAGGTGTGGTTCCCGCTTGGACGATTTGAAAAATATAGCTTCCGATCGGGTTTCAGGATTTTGTGAGGAGCAATACCAAGTGGAGACTAACATCAAACAAAGTTTCTAGCGTGGATGCGTCTGGATTGAAACACCGTTCACTCACGCTCCCGGAAAGCTCTCTCTGCGAAGTCCCCATCTGTAGCGCCTGTCTGCTCTCGTTAAAAGAGGCAGGTGTGGTTCCCGCTTGGACGATTTGAAATATATAGCTTCCGATCGGGTTTCAGGATTTTGTGTGGAGCAATACCAAGTGGAGACTAACACCAAACAAAGTTTCTAGCGTGGATGCGTCAGGATTGAAACACCGTTCACTCACGCTCCCGGAAAGCTCTCTCTGAGAAGTCCCCATCTGTAGCGCCTGTCTACTCTCGTTAAAAGAGGCAGGTGTGGTTCCCGCTTGGAAAATTTGAAAAATATAGCTTCCGATCGGGTTTCAGGATTTTGTGAGGAGCAATACCAAGTGGAGACTAACACCAAACAAAGTTTCTAGCGTGGATGCGTCTGGATTGAAACACCGTTCACTCACGCTCCCGGAAAGCTCTTTCTGAGAAGTCCCCATCTGTAGCGCCTGTCTACTCTCGTTAAAAGAGGCAGGTGTGGTTCCTGCTTGGACGATTTGAAAAATATAGCTTCCGATCGGGTTTCAGGAATTTGTGAGGAGCAATACCAAGTGGAGACTAACATCAAACAAAGTTTCTAGCGTGGATGCGTGTGGACTGAAACACCGTTCACTCACGCTCCCGGAAAGCTCTCTCTGCGAAGTCCCCATCTGTAGCGCCTCTCTGCTCTCGTTAAAAGAGGCAGGTGTGGTTCCCGCTTGGACGATTTGAAAAATATAGCTTCCGATCGGGTTTCAGGATTTTGTGAGGAGCAATACCAAGTGGAGACTAACATCAAACAAAGTTTCTAGCGTGGATGCGTCTGGATTGAAACACCGTTCACTCACGCTCCCGGAAAGCTCTCTCTGAGAAGTCCCCATCTGTAGCGCCTGTCTGCTCTCGTTAAAAAGGCAGGTGTGGTTCCCGCTTGGAAAATTTGAAAAATATAGCTTCCGATCGGGTTCAGGATTTTGTGAGGAGCAATACCAAGTGGAGACTAACACCAAACAATGTTTCTAGCGTGGATGCGTGTGGATTGAAACACCGTTCACTCACGCTCCCGGAAAGCTCTCTCTGCGAAGTCCCCATCTGTAGCGCCTGTCCGCTCTCGTTAAAAGAGGCAGGTGTGGTTCCCGCTTGGGCAATTTGAAAAATATAGCTTCCGATTGGGTTTCAGGATTTTGTGAGGAGCAATACCAAGTGGGAACTAACACCAAACAATGTTTCTAGCGTCGATGCGTGTGGATTGAAACACCGTTCACTCACGCTCCCGGAAAGCTCTCTCTGCGAAGTCCCCATCTGTAGCACCTGTCCGCTCTCGTTAAAAGAGGCAGGTGCGGTTCCCGCTTGGGCAATTTGAAAAATATAGCTTCCGATCGGGTTTCAGGATTTTGTGAGGAGCAATACCAAGTGGAGACTAACATCAAACAATGTTTCTAGCGTCGATGCGTGTGGATTGAAACACCGTTCACTCACGCTCCCGGAAAGCTCTCTCTGCGAAGTCCCCATCTGTAGCACCTGTCTGCTCTTGTTAAAAGAGGCAGGTGTGGTTCCCGCTTGGGCAATTTGAAAAATATAGCTTCCGATCGGGTTTCAGGATTTTGTGAGGAGCAATACCAGGTTGAGACTAACATCAAACAAAGTTTCTAGCGTGGATGCGTGTGGATTGAAACACCGTTCACTCACGCTCCCGGAAAGCTCTCTCTGCGAAGTCCCCATCTGTAGCGCCTGTCTGCTCTCGTTAAAAGAGGCAGGTGGGGTTCCCGCTTGGGCAATTTGAAAAATATAGCTTCCGATCGGGTTTCAGGATTTTGTGAGGAGCAATACCAAGTGGAGACTAACATCAAACAAAGTTTCTAGCGTGGATGCGTCCGGATTGAAACACCGTTCACTCACGCTCCCGGAAAGCTCTCTCTGAGAAGTCCCCATCAGTAGCGCCTGTCTGCTCTCGTTAAAAGAGGCAGGTGTGGTTCCCGCTTGGACAATTTGAAAAAATATAGCTTCCGATCGGGTTTCAGGATTTTGTGAGGAGCAATACCAAGTGGAGACTAACATCAAACAAAGTTTCTAGCGTGGATGCGGGTGGGTTGAAACACCGTTCACTCACGCTCCCGGAAAGCTCTCTCTGCGAAGTCCCCATCTGTAGCGCCTGTCTGCTCTCGTTAAAAGAGGCAGGCGTGGTTCCCGCTTGGACAATTTGAAAAATATAGCTTCCGATCGGGTTTCAGGATTTTGTGAGGAGCAATACCAAGTGGAGACTAACATCAAACAAAGTTTCTAGCGTGGATGCGTGTGGATTGAAACACCGTTCACTCACGCTCCCGGAAAGCTCTCTCTGCGAAGTCCCCATCTGTAGCGCCTGTCTGCTCTCGTTAAAAGAGGCAGGTGTGGTTCCCGCTTGGGCATTTGAAAAATATAGCTTCCGATCGGGTTTCAGGATTTTGTGAGGAGCAATACCAAGTGGAGACTAACACCAAACAAAGTTTCTAGCGTGGATGCGTCCGGATTGAAACACCGTTCACTCACGCTCCCGGAAAGCTCTCTCTGAGAAGTCCCCATCTGTAGCGCCTGTCTGCTCTCGTTAAAAGAGGCAGGTGTGGTTCCCGCTTGGACATTTTGAAAAATATAGCTTCCGATTGGGTTTCAGGATTTTGTGAGGAGCAATACCAAGTGGAGACTAACATCAAACAATGTTTCTAGCGTGGATGCGTGTGGATTGAAACACCGTTCACTCACGCTCCCGGAAAGCTCTCTCTGCGAAGTCCCCATCTGTAGCGCCTGTCTGCTCTCGTTAAAAGAGGCAGGTGTGGTTCCCGCTTGGACAATTTGAAAAATATAGCTTCCGATCGGGTTTCAGGATTTTGTGAGGAGCAATACCAAGTGGAGACTAACATCCAACAAAGTTTCTAGCGTTGATGCGTCTGGATTGAAACACCGTTCACTAACGCTCCCGGAAAGCTCTCTCTGCGAAGTCCCCATCTGTAGCGCCTGTCTGCTCTCGTTAAAAGAGGCAGGTGTGGTTCCCGCTTGGACAATTTGAAAAATATAGCTTCCGATCGGGTTTCAGGATTTTGTGAGGAGCAATACCAAGTGGAGACTAACATCAAACAAAGTTTCTAGCGTGGATGCGTGTGGATTGAAACACCGTTCACTCACGCTCCCGGAAAGCTCTCTCTGCGAAGTCCCCATCTGTAGCGCCTGTCTGCTCTCGTTAAAAGATTCAGGTGTGGTTCGCGCTTGGACAATTTGAAAAATATAGCTTCCGATCGGGTTTCAAGATTTTGTGAGGAGCAATACCAAGTGGAGACTAACATCAAACAAAGTTTCTAGCGTGGATGCGTCTGGATTGAAACACCGTTCACTCACGCTCCCGGAAAGCCCTCTCTGCGAAGTCCCCATCTGTAGCGCCTGTCTGCTCTCGTTAAAAGAGGCAGGTGTGGTTCCCGCTTGGACAATTTGAAAAATATAGCTTCCGATCGGGTTTCAGGATTTTGTGAGGAGCAATACCAAATGCAGACTAACATCAAACAAAGTTTCTAGCGTGGATGCGTCTGGATTGAAACACCGTTCACTCACGCTCCCGGAAAGCTCTCTCTGCGAAGTCCCCATCTGTAGCGCCTGTCTGCTCTCGTTAAAAGAGGCAGGTGGGGTTCCCGCTTGGACAATTTAAAAAATATAGCTTCCGAACGGATTTCCGGATTTTGTGAGGAGCAATACCAAGTGGAGACTAACACCAAACAAAGTTTCTAGCGTGGATGCGTCCGGATTGAAACACCGTTCACTCACGCTCCCGGAAAGCTCTCTCTGAGAAGTCCCCATCTGTAGCACCTGTCTGCTCTCGTTAAAAGAGGCAGGTGTGGTTCCCGCTTGGACAATTTGAAAAATATGGCTTCCGATCGGGTTTCAGAATTTTGTGAGGAGCAATACCAAGTGGAGACTAACACCAAACAAAGTTTCTAGCGTGGATGCGTCTGGATTGAAACACCGTTCACTCACGCTCCCGGAAAGCTCTCTCTGCGAAGTCCCCATCTTTAGCGCCTGTGTGCTCTCGTTAAAAGAGGCAGGTGTGGTTCCCGCTTGGACAATTTGAAAAATATAGCTTCCGATCGGGTTTCAGGATTTTGTGAGGAGCAATACAAAGTGGAGACTAACACCAAACAAAGTTTCTAGCGTGGATGCGTCCGGATTGAAACACCGTTCACTCACGCTCCCGGAAAGCTCTCTCTGAGAAGTCCCCATCTGTAGCGCCTGTCTGCTCTCGTTAAAAGAGGCAGGTGTGGTTCCCGCTTGGACAATTTGAAAAATATAGCTTCCGATCGGGTTTCAGGATTTTGTGAGGAGCAATACCAAGTGGAGACTAACATCAAACAAAGTTTCTAGCGTGGATGCGTGTGGATTGAAACACCGTTCACTCACGCTACCGGAAAGCTCTCTCTGCGAAGTCCCCATCTGTAGCGCCTGTCTGCTCTCGTTAAAAGAGGCAGGTGTGGTTCCCGCTTGGGCAATTTGAAAAATATAGCTTCCGATCGGGTTTCAGAATTTTGTGTGGAGCAATACCAAGTGGAGACTAACACCAAACAAAGTTTCTAGCGTGGATGCGTCTGGATTGAAACACCGTTCACTCACGCTCCCGGAAAGCTCTCTCTGAGAAGTCCCCATCTGTAGTGCCTGTCTGCTCTCGTTAAAAGAGGCAGGTGTGGCTCCCGCTTGGACAATTTGAAAAATATAGCTTCCGATCGGGTTTCAGGATTTTGTGAAGAGCAATACCAAGTGGAGACTAACATCAAACAAAGCTTCTAGCGTGGATACGTGTGGATTGAAACACCGTTCACTCACGCTCCCGGAAAGCTCTCTCTGCGAAGTCCCCATCTGTAGCGCCTGTCTGCTCTTGTTAAAAGAGGCAGGTGTGGTTCCCGCTTGGACAATTTGAAAAATATAGTTTCCGATCGGGTTTCAGGATTTTCTGAGGAGCAATACCAAGTGGAGACTAACATCAAACAAAGTTTCTAGCGTGGATGCGTGTGGATTGAAACACCGTTCACTCACGCTCCCGGAAAGCTCTCTCTGCGAAGTCCCCATCTGTAGCGCCTGTCTGCTCTCGTTAAAAGAGGCAGGTGTGGTTCCCGCTTGGACAATTTAAAAAATATAGCTTCCGATCAGGTTTCAAGATTTTGTGAGGAGCAATACCAAGTGGAGACTAACATCAAACAAAGTTTCTAGCGTGGATGCGTGTGGATTGAAACACCGTTCACTCACGCTCCCGGAAAGCTCTCTCTGCGAAGTCCTCATCTGTAGCGCCTGTCCGCTCTCGTTAAAAGAGGCAGGTGTGGTTCCCGCTTGGACAATTTAAAAAATATAGCTTCCGATCGGGTGTCAAGATTTTGTGAGGAGCAATACCAAGTGGAGACTAACATCAAACAAAGTTTCTAGCGTGGATGCGTCTGGATTGAAACACCGTTCACTCACGCTCCCGGAAAGCTCTCTCTGCGAAGTCCCCATCTGTAGCGCCTGTCTGCTCTCGTTAAAAGAGGCAGGTGTGGTTCCCGCTTGGACAATTTAAAAAATATAGCTTCCGATCGGGTTTCAGGATTTTGTGAGGAGCAATACCAAGTGGAGACTAACATCAAACAAAGTTTCTAGCGTGGATGCGTCTGGATTGAAACACCGTTCACTCACGCTCCCGGAAAGCTCTCTCTGCGAAGTCCCCATCTGTAGCGCCTGTCTGCTCTCGTTAAAAGAGGCAGGTGTGGTTCCCGCTTGGGCAATTTGAAAAATATAGCTTCCGATCGGGTTTCAGGATTCTGTGAGGAGCAATACCAAGTGGAGACTAACACCAAACAAAGTTTCTAGCGTGGATGCGTCCGGATTGAAACACCGTTCACTCACGCTCCCGGAAAGCTCTCTCTGAGAAGTCCCCATCTGTAGCGCCTGTCTGCTCTCGTTAAAAGAGGCAGATGTGGTTCCCGCTTGGACAATTTGAAAAATATAGCTTCCGATCGGGTTTCAGGATTTTGTGAGGAGCAATACCAAGTGAAGACTAACATCAAACAAAGTTCCTAGCGTGGATGCGTGTGG
The DNA here is from genome assembly GCF_016920785.2 of Ixodes scapularis. Taxonomy (NCBI): domain Eukaryota; kingdom Metazoa; phylum Arthropoda; class Arachnida; order Ixodida; family Ixodidae; genus Ixodes; species Ixodes scapularis. The sequence continues at coordinate 33,802 of NW_024609859.1, read as the reverse complement.
ATTGAAACACCGTTCACTCACGCTCGCGGGAAGCTCTCTCTGTGAAGTCCCTATCTGTAGCGCCTGTCTGCTCTCGTTAAAAGAGGCAGGTGTGGTTCCCGCTTGTACAATTTGAAAAACATGGCTTCCGATCGGGATTTCAGGATTATGTGAGGAGCAATACCAAGTGGAGACTAACATCAAACAAAGTTTCTAGCGTGGATGCGTGTGGATTGAAACCCCGTTCACTCACGCTCGCGGGAAGCCCTCTCTGCGAAGTCCCTATCTGTAGCGCCTCTCTGCTCCTGTTAGAACAGGCAGGGGCGGTTCCCGCTTGGACAATTTGAAAAATAGGGCTTCCGGTCGATTTCAGCATTAGGGAGTTGTAGTAGACCTTGTTTCCTACTCCGCTAAGCCCTCCGCTACGAAGAAACCGCCACTGCGCCTGCGTGCCGATGGCCTTGGCTGTAGAGTTCCGGGAAGCGGAGGGGCTTAGCGGAGGGGGAAACACAGTCTACTAAAACTCCCCAATATGTGAGGAGCAATACCAAACTGGGACTAACATTAAACGAAGTTGCTAGCATGGATGGATCTGGATTTAAACACCGTCCACTAACGCTCAGAGGAAGTGCTCCCTGAGAAGTTCCCATCTGTTGCACCTCTTTGCTCTCGTTAACACAGGCAGGTGCGGTTCCCGCTTCGATAATATAAAAGAAATGGCTTGCGATCGATTTCAGCATAATGTTAGGAGCAATGCCAAATGGAGACTATCAGAAAACGAAGCTTCTAGCGTGGATTCATCTGAATTAAACACCGTTGGATCACGCTCACTGGAAGCCCCCTCTGAAGGTGCATACGCACATTCGCGTTTGAACGCGTTTGAGTGTGATGCAGAGTCCTTGCGGCCAGGCGCGGTCGCTTGCGGAGCGACGTGCACCTTCCCGCAACGCTCGGTAGCGCGACGCAAGCGACTAAAAACTCGCTCAACTTTCTGATGCGTTGCGGTGCGTTCGGGTGCGTTCGACCAATCAGAAGCCGAAAGGGGAGAGGGGGGTGACGTGTTCGCTCGCCCAACACCACCTAGAGGAGAAGGCCAGCACACGCCTTCGGTGACGTCACGGCAGCAGGCTGACGAGCGCCGCGCTATAGTTGCTGAGCTGAAGGCTTCGCGCGTAGCTTTTACGTCGGAGAAACGCGGGTTTCCGCTCTATTTATTTTTTATGAGCTAACAGGAGAGCTGTGAACGCCGAGTGATTTAAAGAACCAATTTTAAAATGCAGGAAAATTCTTATAACCTACAATTATTGTAGTGAAATACAAGCAAGTGATATCTTGAGACAGATGTGTTATTTTTTAAGCGATAGACTGGGTGGTGTAATTATCTCTGAACGACATGGGACTTGTGTAATAAAATAGAATCCCTATGAAATGACAATAATCGAAGTGGTAGGACCAGATAAAACGAACTGAAGTAACAATTGGATAAATGATGCAGAGGCATTCATTTCATTTAATTTCATTCACCTCAAAGGCATCCAAAGACGCATTACATCAGGGGAAATTAAAAAAAAAATAAGTCAAAATAGTAATTGAACATAAAAAAGTCACCAAAAAAAAAGAAAATGTCACACACACACACAAAACCGCTTTTTAGCATTTTACTGTTATGATGCAGTTTTACAAATCAAAGTGCAGTTACACAAATTGATGCACTTTTTACATGAAATGGGATATCTCTCAGTTACAATTTGGTCAGGTAGTTTGTTCTAGTCAGGGTTGCAAAGTACTAAGGAAGAAAAAAGGAAAGTGTAATTATGGCACTGAAATGGTTCAATCTTGAAGGAATTATCTAATATGGATAATATGAAATTGGCAGCCCAGCACTAGTAGATTGGAAATTGGAATCTGAGTAATATACATCTTGGAAAAAAAAACACACAATCAGACAATTTTTCGTCTTCTTTCTAGATTAGGAAGATTTATGCTAGCTTTTAAAGCGGAGACACTAGTTTCGAATGAATAATCACTACATATAAATCTGTCTTCTGAAGATTCGAGCCTCTAGATTATAGGTAACTTAGGTGTGGATTCCAAATTATGCTCGCATATTCTAATGGTGGGAGGATAAATGTTTTGTATGCGAGTAGTTTTCCTTTAATAAGAGCTAGATCCCTACTAAAAATCTCATTTGTATGAGAAACTTCTGTGTCCAATAAACACGTATGAATCATACAAGATATATAAGAACATATAAGAGCCCTATAAGCAGTAGATTAGAATAACATAAGAAATTTGTAAGAAGTTTCTTATATATCTTATATAGTTCTTATATGGTTATCATATATCTTGCATGATTCATGCGTTTATTGAACACAAGAATTTTCTCGTACAAGTGGCTTTTTCACAAATTAAGTGTTTTTAGTGCGCTATTTGTTATTTGCTCAATCCATGATGAGTCTGCGAAATACGCGCCCAAATACTTGTACAACAGCGAGTCTTCTAGTGGTTTGGAAAGTAACGAGTACTGGTTTAGTGTTTTAGTGGAGGACTTAATTATGGACAATTCTTTGCATTTATATGTGTTAATGTTCATCTGCCATAGGGAACACCATGATGATATTGTATCTAAATCGTATTGTGATTAATATAGGCGTATTAAATTTCCGGTAAATAACTCATGCATTAGCAAACAGTCTAATTTCGATTTAATTGATAATGGTAGGTCATTGATATTTATTAGAAACAATGGAGGCCCGAGTACACTAACCTTAGGGACATATCTGATGCAACAGCAACGGGACCCAAATTGCCAGACAAGTATAAAAGTAATAACATTCTAAAATCGTGATGTGCTGGTTTGAGAAATGTATTGCACATAGTTTGAAAAATGTATTGCACATATTTTGAAAAATGTATTCCACATAATTTGGCAAACTTTTCTTAGACCTGTGATCAACCTGCATAGGTTCAGCAATTCGAAGTACTCTGCCTGTTCAAATATAATATCTTTTTTTGCAGCAAGCAGCCTATCTGGTTACTACATCAAAAAACACCTGTGACGTATTTCTTGGCAATGTCATAATGTGAAAACTTTATATTTGCAAAAAAAAAAGTGCCGCAATACCCGAGCGTTGCCCCATATGCAGATGTACTTCGACAGTACCGAGTCTGTGAAACGACACATTTAGGGCAGCTAAAAACAAGTTTTGTACACAAACAGAAGTGGGCATGGGAGCTTCATATTCAAAGTTGCTTGCATTTACAATGCAGAAGAGTCATAAAGAAGAAATGGGTCACCTTTGAACACTGCGAAACGAGCCTCCTGGTATCCATAAGTTCTGAAAATATCCGTCTTCAAAAACATTTGTACACATGCATCTTAGATGCTGTAGATTATGTGACACCGAGACACACAATATCTGTGCAGCATGTTGGCATTTACGTTGTAGCACCACAAGATACCCAACAGACTGCTACAAGGACACCGATTATCTGCACACACACACACATACACACACCGATCGACCGACTTCAGAAAGCAGTTGCCTTTGCATGAGGATGAAGCGCAAGCATGTTGCTGGCCGGACACAAACTAATTTGTTTAGCCTTGACCTCTTAGTGTATCTTGCAACAAAGGTTTCTCAGTTGAAAGTTTTCACTGCAGTCCAACACATGCTTCAGCTCGAACTCACGATGGGTTCATCATCACAGGCGTCAGACATACTCTTCCTTGGTCTGAGTTCGCTTCTTGACATCCGTGACGGTTGGCAGCGAGTGTCTTTGATCGAGTTTCAGCTTTTCATTTCTTCTGTTTGGCATTCTTGGCGTTAATGCAAACATTCATTTCGCTACAGCATTTACACCAGCTCTGTCTTCCTGTGCAAGCAAACTGTAGCCAACTTGTTTCGTGCTGTCGATGTGGCCTTGCATTTTTCGCCCCTTAGGTTTTTCAAGGTGTTGTAGACTGAACAGCTGGCCACATAGCCCAAGGCCGGGAGGCTGTACCTTATTTTTTTTACAGCCCAGGGCCACATTGCAGGTATACCACGTTGCAGGTAGGGCGTCAAGTATCCGCTCGCTTGGGAAAATCTTTCTAGTTTCCATTGCTAGCTGTGTGACTGTTGACATTGTGCTCCACAGCAGTATTCTGTTTTCATCTTCGCAAATGTGCCTTGTAGACACGTGATATTAGAAGCAAGCCAGTTGCCTATACATTCCGAAGTACTCTTCTAAGGTGTCAGTCTTCAGCTTGTCCCATGGAGGCCGTACAGTAGCCAGAGTTCGTCAGAGCAGTATCTGGGATGTGTGACCGCTTCTGCAGGAAATAGAACGAAAAAGGAGGAAATCATATTAATCTAAAGAAAGGTAATGCAATTAAAAATGGTTATAAAAAGAAAAAAAAACAAGAAGAAAGAATGCTCTTCTTTAAGCTGGAGTGGTTCCGTATTTGACAGAAAACACTGGCAGTGTTTCGATCTGGTATTTTGGATCAGAAACATCAAAATTATTCTTGAATTTGATGTGCCGAATGCGCTATAATAGTAATAATAATAATAACAATGCTTATTGCACGATCACATAGAACCAGGTAGAGAAAATAATAATAATTAATAGAGCTTCCTGGTGTGTGGTGAGATTCTTTGGGGAGGCCGAAGCGGCTCCAGCTAAATCGTTAGTATATGGCTCTGGAGTATGGATAAGTAAACTGATCAATGAACCATATTCCGGCTTGCGTGCACTCCAAACTACAGCTCAGAGACCCGCTGAAATATACGTCTTACTAGTTAGCTGTAGCGGATCATTTCTGCGCTCCGATGAGGATACGCAGAAACGACATAATGTACTTCTGTTGTTGTTGTTTTTAATTGATGTGCTGGTTGCAACCGCGATAACCTATCACTTGCGTAGCTTGCGAAAACATTCCAACCTGAACTCATAAATCAAGTCATTTTTATTTAATTCTGCACCAGCTAGTAGCGCCAGCATTTGAATATGTTGCTTCCAGGCCACAACCAAATCACTCCCAAGAATGCATTCAGCGAAAATAAAAACAAAAAAACGAAACCACGATGATAAAAATTAAAAAGTTCTCACCCTGCCATGCCGTCAAGGAGCGAGATCTTCCCATCGATTCGCTGTATAGTCCACGCTTTCGTAGTCATCCTTGCAGAAACTCAAATATGGACACTTTCACATCCAGTTTTCCGTCGAAGCGCGGATAAACAACATCTGTACCGAATGACAGCACCCACCAGGCACCGAAAACCGAAAGGCAGCTTTCACCACTTTCACGTCCACACACGAGGCCGCGAGAGCACATTCCAAAATGTGCTTGATCTCACTCAAGAGTTGAACCTCTAACCCTCGGCGTCCAAAAACCTACTCGCTTTCAGAGTTGCTCTAGTTGATTCCTCCAACCTTATTGTCACGTGACCCAACCCGCAGGAGTAAGTAAAAAAAGCCGTCGAAGAAAGGAACGCGACAAACGACCGTTAAGGAGAAAAAAGAAAAAAAAAACGCGACGCCGTGGCTTTTTTTTTTCTTTCCCTCTACGCTTGACGCAGAGGGAAAGGAAAAGTAAAAGAGAAAGTGCATTGCAAAGATTGCAAAGAAGCCAACTGTCAAGGGGAGCCTTGCTGAGAAGCGCATACCAGTTCAGCCTACTCATGCCGACGCCCCTTGAAGGGAGAGAGGGAAGCGCTCCGGCTTTCCATCTAGGTGGTGTTGGCCAGTGTTGCGGAATGGGCACCACCATTCCATTCCAATTCCATTCCGGGGAATTAGAGTTTGCGATAATTCAATTCCTTTCAACTCATAGGAATGGGGACACTGGGCTCATTCCCACTCCTGGAATGGCTGAATCCTTCCATTCCATTCCTCTAATTCCTAAACATAAAAATTTAAACTTGATAGCTACTTTGTGTCGCCGGCATAAGCACCATAAAGCTGACATTATCAAACGCATAGAAAATTGCAAAAAGAGAATGCAAAATGCCTAAAAAAAACCCTGATTTTACTAAGCGGAGTGCTGGTGGCACAAAGTAAAGCCCCTTGATATGTCTACGCTTGTTTAACACATCGGTATTTCGACCACGTGGCCCGCAACAAACAGCAAAACTTAAATCCACTAACTTTTTTGCATTTGTTTTCTAGGACATACGCTGCCAGCGTGTTTGTTTGGTAAGACCATAAAAATATCCAGTTCGTGCGTGGCGCAGAAATAAGCTATATTACTGTATTCTTAAATACCTGCACAGCAATACGGCTAGTACGCTGCTGGAAGCGACTCCATGCACAGTGGCAAGAACACATCCTCTGACAAAGTGCAACCCCTGCAGCGAAGCACGAGAGACTGTATAGACCCATGTAACGAAACTCTTTCTGCAGGTCTAGTCAGTTCGGTCACGCGACAAGAGCAGTGACGACAATCTGCTTCACCTTACGATGGACCCCAACAGACAGCACGAACGCCATCGAAACCAATCCAGTGCCTTCTGAGTGTCGCGTGACCCTGGGGCGCAGCAACACGCCGTGCGTGTAGTCCCCCTCACGGTGCTGGATTGCCTGGAGTGACTTGTAGCGTCCTCAGCGGTCCATCACAAGGTGAAACGCAGTAGGCAGAGTCTAAAGTCAAAGGAAATGAGCGGGAATCCGCTAGCTTGCTTGTAACCTTAACCCACTTGACTGTAAAACATTTAACACACAAAACAAGCATCGGAACAAAGGCCAAGCAAAAGGCGGACTTACAGGTAAAAATGCAGTATAAAAAGAGAAGCGTCGGAGCAATGCGCAAGAGGAGAAGAGAGAAGTGAATCTCGCTTTCTTTTCATGCCGAAGCAAACTCACAATTCGCACTTCAAAGGAGCGCGCGCGAATGAACGTGGAAGGCAGCAGGGTTGGCCGCCAGCTAAACAACGCTCCTCGAACTATAAAAAAACAATAACTGATCATTTTTCGGCGGCGCGCTAGTCAACGAGTTATTAGAGCTCTGCGAGTTATGAGTCGTCCCCCGCTCCCAGATCTCAGTCTGTGCGCGCGTGAATTCTCCATGCCTTCGTTTATTTTGCTTGGTGCTTGGTTTCTTGTTCCGCTCGTTCTCGTGTAACGCCAGTAAAACCCGTCGCCTGCGCGAAAGGCGCCACCGCTCCCCCCCCCCCCCTCCCTCGGCTCTTTGCTTTGACGTTTGTTTTTCGTATTGCATTTTTGGCGTATAAGTCTGTTAGAGCTCTAGGTGGGTTAGGTGTTTCCCGCCAGCTCATTTTATATCTGAGCAACTGGCTCGCTGACTGGCTCAATTTCGCTGACCGTAAACACTAAAAAAAAAAAGAAGAAGAACCGGGCCCATTCCATTCAGGGCAAAAGGAATCTAATTCTATTCCCATTCCATTCCCCTCAACGTTGCCACCATTCCATTCCCATTCCATTCCGGGGTCGCGAAAATTCGGAATGATTCCGGAATCATTCCAACTCCGGAGTGGCAACTCCGCAACACTGGTGTTGGCTCGCCCCGCCCGGCCAACTCGGCGAGGCGTACCCAGTTCGCCGATCGCAGTGCTTGCTTTTTCGTTTTGGGGGGCCGTGGGAACTGTATTTTCCAAGGCTGGGATGGTTCAGGCTTGACAAAACGTCGGGGAAGCCAGCGAAATTGTTCAAGATCGAACACTTCGACGCTGTCGCGTTGCGCCGCCATGTTGCCTTGGATTTCGCTTACTATTGATGAGCCACTAGCGACTGTGGTATGAAATGACCTGCCACCTACTGAGCAGCACACCTACCTGCTGGTGGTAGACGACGAGATTAAAGATTCTTATACGTGGCACTCTGGCGTGCGGTAGCATCTCGTTCTTTCTCCGCCAACCTAACATGGTGTCAGAAGTGGGATCACGGCCGGAAATCAAGAACCGCTACCAGCACTGACTTCCGAGGCATTCAAGGAAGCGACCCTGCGCTGGAAGAAATGGCAACCACCGCAGTGGGCACATTGTTCGTGATACAGCCACCGGAGCCATTTTCTTTCTCGTCTCCGAACGAATGGCCGAAATGGAAGAAGCGCTTCCAACGCTTTCATACTGCTTCGGGACTCAGCACAAAGCCTGAAGAACACCAAATCGACGCTCTCCTTTACATTATGGGGGACCAAGTCGAGGACATCTTCAGCACGTTCCAGCTAACCGAAGCAGAAGCCAAGAAGTTCGATACCATCATGGGCCACTTCGACGCGTATTTCATACCGCGAAGAAACGTCATCTTCGAGCGAGCTCGATTCAACTCCCGGGTCCAACAAGAAGGCGAGTCCATCGAAGAGTTTGCCACGTCACTGCACGCCTTGTCCAAGTACTGCGACTACGGCCCAATGCAAGACCAGTTCGTACGAGATCGGCTAGTCGTTGGCATCCGTGACAAAAAGCTCTCCGCAAAACTCCAGCTTGACGCCGACTTAACACTTCAAAAGGCCCTAGAGTCAGCGAGGCAAGTTGAAAACGTCCGTCAGCAGCAAGTCGAGCTGAATCAAGACATCAAAGCCGGCAGCAGCGTCAACAAGCTTGACACAAGGAGAACTTCAACTAGCCGCTTCTCTGGGTCAAGCTCCAAATCACCAGGCAGACTAGAACACAAAGAGTCTGGTTCGTCCAAGACGAACAGCCAAGAATGTCCTTGGTGTGGACGAGCACGCCATCCCAGAAAGTCCTGTCCAGCTCGACACGAGACTTGTAAGAGTTGCCATAAGAAAGGTAATTTCTCCGGAGTCTGCCTTTCCAAGAAAGTCCGCTTCGTTGGACAATCTCAAGACGAGGATGACGAGGTTAGCTTTATTGGAGGAGTGGCACATCCTCAAGCTGACAAGTGGGAAGTGACGGTGACGCTTCACGGGGAAACCGTAAAGTTTAAATTGGACACGGGCGCCGACGAAACAGTCATCTCGCCCTCCATCTTCCGGAAGCTCTCCCCACGACCGCGCCTGGTAGCACCGCCTCGTCAGCTTCACGGACCGGACGGAACCCTTTTGGCAACACAGGGGGCAGCTCGCCTCAACATCACGTACAGAGACCGCACTTCGGTGCAAGACGTTTACATCTTGGAAGACCTCCGTACGCCATTACTAGGAAAGCCTGCTATACAAGCTTTGCAATTGGTATCGGTGGTCAACGAGATCAGCCCAAGCTCCAATATTCTTGACGGATCTAAAGTCGACGCGAGAACAGAGTTCCCTGCGCTCTTCAAGGGGCTCGGCAAGCTCCCTGAAGCATACCACGTGCAACTCCAAGACGGCGCCAAACCGTTCGCACTAAGCTCTCCACGGCGAGTGCCGATCCCGCTCTACGAAAAGACGAAAGCAGAGCTTCAAAGAATGGAGAGAATGGGAGTAATATCACCCGTCGAAGAGCCAACTCCTTGGTGTGCGCCGATGGTAGTTGTTCCAAAGCCAAGCGGTGCAGGGAGAATATGCGTTGATTTCACAGAACTCCTCATGGGAAGGCGGCTTCGAACAAACGTGCCTACAGCAAGCAAGATGTTACTTCCCGTCAGCCCCGACATTGATCGACTGAAGAAGTTTGAGAAAGAAAGTCGGGAACAACAAGAAAAGGCATACAATCGCCGCCACGGAGTTCGCGACCTGGCGGACATCGTGGATGGTACCGATGTCTGGGTTGTAGACCTCAAGAGAAGAGGTACTGTACAGCAGCCAGCTCAGGAGCCAAGGTCCTTCATCGTAGCAACGGATGAAGGCACCGTTCGGAGGAACAGGACCCATCTTGTTCCCTACACCGATCAAACCCCGGCGCCTGACTCCTCCCACGAATGCCAAGATACCACGCATGCCCACAGCAAGAGTGGCCGCTGCCTCAAACAGCCTGGGCGGTACTCTCCTTAAGAAAGGGAGATGTGGTATGAAATGACCTGCCACCTACTGAGCAGCACACCTACCTGCGGGTGGTAGACGACGAGATTAAAGATTCTTATACGTGGCACTCTGGCGTGCGGTAGCATCTCGTTCTTTCTCCGCCAACCTAACAGCGACGATAGCGCGTTCTTATTGGCTCTTGACTGCGGTTGACTGCGTGTCAACACAACTGTGCGTACAAGTATGGCGCAAGCGGTCTCCGCAACGCAACGCGTCCGCTTGCCGCCACGGAACGCACCGCGCTCAAACGCGAATGTGCGTAGGGGCCTTGAGAATTCCCCATTTGTTGCGCCTGTCTGCTCTCGCTAACACAGGTAGTGGTGGTTCCCACTTCAAAAATCTAAAAAAATATGGCTTCCGATCAATTTCAGCATAATGTTAGGAGCAATACCAAATGGAGACTATCATAAAACGAAGCTTCTAGCGTGGATACATCTGGATTGAAAAACCGTTGGCTCACGCTCACTGGAAGCCCTCTCTGAGAGGTTCCCATCTGTAGCGCCTTTCTGCTCTTGTTAACACAGGCAGGGGTGGTTCCCGCTTTGATAACCGAAAAAAATATGACTTCCGGTCGATTTAAGCATCATATTAGGAGCAATACCAAGTGGCGACTAACATTAAACGGAGTTTATAGCGTGGATGCGCCTGGATTGAAAATGCGTTCACTCATGCTCACGAAAAGCGCTCTGAGAATTCCCTATCTATCTGTAGCGCCTCTCTGCTCTCGTGAACACATGCAGTGTTGGTTCCCGCTTAGATAATTATGAATAATATGCCAGCCAATCGATTTCAGGATTATATTAGGAACCACGGTGGAATCACGGTGTAAGATAGATAGGTGGGGAAACGGCCCATAGGAGCCTACCGCAGCACCGTGAACGGATTGAGTACTCGTCTGCTTGCGGGTACCCCCGATTTGCGACAGATGGCGCTGCGGCGAGAAGAAAAAAATCGGAATCGAATTTGCGTGGAACTGAATGGGAGAGTGCGCATAATAAACCGAGAACACGACAGTTCTTCATTGAAAATCCACGAGACACCATTTCCGTCAGTTTAGCCGGTCGCCACAGGTCGCCCACCCGGAGTAAGAGCTCGCGGTGCTCCACATAGATGGCGCCACAGACAAAGAGAAACCCGAGGGGGACACAATCCGGTCGCTCATTTGGCTCTCGTTTCGCCACCTGTCTATCTTACACCCTGGGTGGAACATAGAGCACGTGTCTTAACCGGGGCCGCCGGAGTGTCGAATTAACGCTCGCTGTTCTCAATTTCTGCGGCAGAGACGCTAGTGCAGTGCGGGCCATCGCTGCGGGCTTCCGCGGGCTGTGAGATGGGAGGGGCAGACACGGTGGGACTGGGAGCGCTTGAGAAATACGAATTTTCTAGCGCATCACTGATCTCTATTTTAGTAGGCTGGATCGCGGACCGCGGCCTCGGCAGCTGGGGCCGAATGTCGTCACCGGCGGCCATTGATTGACATTAGCCAATGCATAGGACTCTAATAGAAAAACGAGAAAAAGTGCCGTTTCCCCCGTCTCTAAGCTGTTGTTGGCACTGAAACTTTGTTGGTGCTTTTCGATAAGCCCGTCAAATAGCCTGCGTACAAGCATTAAAGCTCACAGCCCTCGCAGTTCTTATAAATAAATATTTTGTGGTCGAGAGTGACTCCGGTGTAGTGCAGCTCAATGAGGCGAGAGTTACCTAGAGTTACCGCGGAGTCGGTGGCGATTTTGTTGAGTTGCCATGAGTTTAGCAGACGACAAGCTCGAAGGCTTTGCTATGCGGGATCGGCTCACTCCCGGAAAGCCGCTGTCGAGATGGAACTTCTTTGTTATTCATCAAGTTCTGGGCTTCTTCGAGGACAGTCTTATTGAGGTCAAGCTCCTTTATTTACTCCACTACGAGAGCAACCTTGCCAGCTCAGCCTGCAGGTGCTCCGGTAGGTTTGATTTTTTTAATCGGCGTTCGAACGTTTGACACATACCGATTCGATCTCCAAACACCAGACATAAGGATGGCAGCGCACTATAAAATACTCGCCTCCGAGCACAGCGTACATGCTTCAATATTCTTACTTTTGTGCGTCTCTCCCATAGACTTGCGTGTATTGCCTGGTGTCAAGCAATGGCCGCCGGTGGTGACACCGACGGGCTCCCGATCCGCGATCCAGCCTACTACAATAGAGATCAGTGTAGCGTATAGTTCAGGTGGTCGAACTCTGTTCGTTCCAGTAAGTAGAGAAGCAACAGAGCTGAACGTTACGAGGGAAACGATTCAAAAGCTTTCTGTTTTTTGAGGAAGTAAATCAGCTACACTCCAGGTTGCCATCAGTCGCGATATACCATGTTCACATAGCAAGGCGAGGCTAGGATTTCTACCCAACAAATGTTAGCGCTGCAGTTACTAACGTTTCCAGAACGTATTTCAGATTAGTAAACAAAAGAAATAACGATCAAACCAACCTGCCATTCGTTGGCTGTAGTGAGAAGTCATTGCTATAAGCTTTTCTTCCAGTTTTATTCAGGCAAAAAAACAGGCCTACGGGCTCCTTATTCTAGGGTCCCCAGAACTATATCAGAAATAGTAATGAATACGTTTTATTTGAACTGTACAAAGCAGTGGACACTGATATGTGGTAAAACTAAGAATAATCAAAGCAATCGAAAATGTCACTGAACGCATGGAGAAACACTTACAGAAATGCAGCATAATACACACTACTTTGGCAAAATGAATTCATGTATAATGAAATATAAAATTTACAAAAATCTCTTTAAATGCACAGAACGCAACTAAGGTACGTGGTCTTCACTAAATACTTTTCTACATAAAAAAAAGCCTGGGCCCATATTAAAAATGTCTCTCACTGCATTTTTCATTTTCAGTACGGACAAATACTCATTTTCAGTATTTAGGTACAATCATCCAATACATTCTCTAATACGTTATTAAGCTCACATAAGAAAAACACCCAGTCTATTAAAAACATGTTCCAAGAACTTTTATTTTAAATACTCCTCATCCACACTTGCCTTTGGCTCTCCGCTACCGATAGGCATCTCATATGCAATCCTTGCAGAAACGACCTGACACCTTCGATTGTAGCGACGTCATCCTTGATGTGAAGCTCATCTGTAAATACGCGCCTTCCCAACGCAACCACTGAGACCCGTATTTTCTGTTCAATGTCAACAAGCTTTGTTGTGACCAAGTGACTCTTTCTGCAGCACTGATGGCGCTTGTGGTTGTTCCACGCAAGGCTGGGCTTGTGCACCACCGCATCTCCGTAAAAGCAACGTTTTGGAGGCCGTCCATGTCCCGCCTGTGATATCCCCATGACATGGTCGGAAGAACCGCGGGCGCCAACAGCTCGAACAAGTCGCTGAAGACTTGCTGCCGAGCCCGTTCGGCTGACGAGTTGATTTTCGGAGCTTCCGGAGCGTCAACCTTGAAGAGAGCCGGATCGGAATTTATATTCGACGAACATCCTCCTCGATCACGGTCGCTGTCTTTCAGGTCCTTTGCCTCTTGAGCACTTTCGGCCCTATCAGTGCAATGAACGCGCTTTGGTTTAGGAACGTCGGCAGGCTGCCTAACCGCTAGTCTCTTCCGACGTTTGGTTACCTTGGAGAGGTGTGCCGGACAATCGGGGAAATATCTACGGTACTGCGTCGCCGGACAAAGATGCTCAACGAGGCACACTCATAAGGACGTTGCCGATGTACTCCGTAGTCCAGGTTTTCAAGACAAAACGAAGTTCGAAAATGCCTCTCGCAGACATGATCCGACGCTCGAAGGCTTCGGTCCTTGCGGGAACGGCGTGCCTTCAAAGTTTCTGGCGGGCGTCGTCCTTCGGGGCCGAAAAGAGAGAAAACTTTTGCTGGCATGACTTGTAACTCATGTTAAAACGCGGCCCAAATCACTTTCTTCCCATTGTTGGAAAAAAAAAGTGTGCTGAACAAAGGAAAGCACGACATCCGACGACTCAGACGCCGCAACAATGCAGACAACCAACGTGCAAGGTATATGCGTAGATAACCGCGAAGCTCACATAGAAGCCCATAGGCTCAATGATGGCGGCTCATGGGGCGCAGGGCCATCTGTTAGATGCGCGGTATTGTCATTAGTCATGCTCGGCTGTGAATTGCAGGAAGTGACGCTTTAGGAAAAAGAAACAAAATGACGGAATTTCCTCATGATTGTGACGTCACGATTGTTTTTGGCGCGAAATTTAAATGATTTTCGCCGGTGGCGCGAACTTGAAATGTTTTTTTTAGATGTTCTATACATGCCTGCGCAAGTACCGTCCTTTTTACCTTGCTTCACGCGTCATAGCTCATAGCTTTTTTTGTATCAACCACTCTCAAGTAATCTCTTTTGCAAAACAACCAGTTTTTTATCAGTTCTGGGAATTACCCGTAAGTTACTATCCTTTTCAACTAAGCAGGGCGTTACAGCGCGCCTATGAAGGCATACTTATTATTGTAACCATGGCTTGATTGCCAAGAAAGACAAAACAAGAAAGACAAAGGTCCATGCACGCACTTAATAACGTTGCTTAATACTCAAGTAATACTCTCAACGGGACGCATGTTTATGCATTTATCTTGCACCGTTCGCGCTGAAAGCTCGTAACTAGATTTAACCATATCAATCACAGGTGGAAGTGCGGGGCCATGCATTTTTATGTCCACCTGAATTAATGCTTCAAGGGATGGCAAATTGAGAGCTTTTGTTATTATAGAACATGCGCTCGCCACAAACATATTGTGCTCCCCAGCTTGACTAGGTGAGCGCTAGTAAGCAAGAAATTGCCACAAATTGACAGGAGAAAATGAAAGCCGTTTACAACTCCCTGTAACGCCGAATTAGAGCGCAGCTCTTGAGGAGGAGGAGGGAAGGGTACTGGGGTTCACGTGTTATCGGGGGGAGGGGTGGTCACGTGACCTTGAAGGGGTCACATGACTCCCTCGCCAAGGTCACGTGGTGGTCACGTGACCTGGGGGTCACCTGACCTGAAGAGAAATTTTTCCGCTACATTTAGCGGGGAAATTTTTCCGCTAGATTTAGCGGGGAAATTTTTTCGCTAGATTTAGCGGGGAAATTTTTCCGCTAGATTTAGTGGGGAAATTTTTCCGCTAAATTTAGCGGGGAAATTTTCCGCTAAATTTAGCGGGGAAATTTACCCATAATGCACCGCGCGGTTACGCCGACGGCGACGGCGACGCCGACGCCGCTCAAGCCAGAAACGGGCGCCTAAGAGCTGCGCTCTAAAAATCATTATAAAAAGGTTATGAATTTGCTTTGTTGCAAATTGTTAGCACCATACTGACTCAGTGATTTACCTTTCAACGCAGTTTGATCTGTTTTTGAATACCTCAAACAACCAATCATTAATCAAGGTTTATATTTCAAGTCGTCCCACTGCACAAGTAAACATCGAGGTCAATGCTTGTTCTCACAAACTCTTGCACAGGGTTGCGCAGTGTTTGTAGGGTGCCTACCAACCTGTAAAACATTAAATTTTCAAGTAACTTGGATTATATTGGAAGGACAGTGTAATATTAAAGAAACCACAAGAAGTTCCAAGTCAGTAGGAATGATAAATGAAAATGCAACGGCAGCGTGCAACGAAGCCCGATGATTGCACGTTGGTGCCGCTGCACTGAATAACGTTGCCCGACACGCCACTAGGCAGCGGAGGCCACTAAGTTCTCTCTGAACCAAAGTAGCGGTCAAGATTTTATTCGATAGTCAGGAAAACATTGAGAACATAGGGGAATTTCGGAATAAGTGATTTGGTAGACACACTGTCCAATCATTCGAGTGGGCGGCGTCATCTAGCACTATACAGCACGAGTCAAATTAATCTGACATATTTTGAATAAAATTTAAAAAATTTGGCATGCTGCGACACTGAACTTTTGATATTGATCTATGAAAAACTCAAGTTCATCTGGCTCAACGTATACGTTAATTTCACTGTCTGATCATGCGAAACGGACTTTTACACTTTATTTAAAGTATGCTACATTCATTTGGTCATCCTTGTAGACAGCTTCGGCAGGGCATGTGATACTTTAGAGGAATGTACTCGCAGAATCCGGTATGCTAGCGCAAGCATTGAAGGCAGCATATAAGACAAACTAAAGGCACTTACTGTGAGCATAACGCAAATGTTATCTCATCTGCACAGCCCCTGGAATCATTGCTTAGTTTTGCGTCTCTCAGATATATCAAGGAGCTCAGTATTCTTTTTACGAGCAAACCAATAAAGTCGCACCCTTGCAAACAAAGCAAATAAATCATTATAGATATTTTCACTGCGGAGAGTCAGCAGCTTTTCGGCCTTCTCATGAAGAGCGATGCTCAACGCCTTCCCAACACCTTCTTTTAAAACCATGCTGTCAACTGACCCCCACAAACACCGTCTCACAAACTTGAACAAAAGAAACAAAGCAAGGTGCATGTACCGAGAAGCTTCCAAAGTCTCCTTCAGCCGTTCCTTTCACACTCAAATACAACAACTCTTCGCTTTCATCAGAAAAAGTGGCATTCTTGCTTTGCAATTCGCATTGCTGAGTCACGTTTTAATATGTATGGAGGTTGACAAACCCTGTTGCCAGCCATCCAGCAAAGTAAACCATGTTGTTAAGTGATAATAAAGAGTGATAACTACAGGATGTGAGGTCAGCTGCAAATTGTGGCAGGGAGCAGACCAACAGGAAGAGCCGCTAAACGAGTTGCCGTGCCCTCTTCGCAGTTGCTCTTGTCGGACAGTTTAAACAAGTTGCTAACTAGGAGATGCCTGAAGGCTGCCTAAAACTGCCGGCAAGAGGAATTGGTGTTAGCACCAGACTTCGCCCTTATTACGGAGAATGTGTTTTCAAATGCATATTGGTTGAGATGGCGAGTTAGAAAGTATCTGAAACCATACTTAGATGTCAGGTGCTCAAAAATCAGCATCACAGACCGAATGGTCAAGCAGAAACCACGAATGCAAGCAGGCTGCCGTGGGCACCCAATAACGTTCAGGCCTTCGAACATGAGAAGGCATTTCCTCAGAAACCCTGTGAACGGAGCCTTCATGCATTGCGGACACATATGCACTCTTCCCGCGTTTTTGTGAGCTGTTCAAGCTATCAAAAAGGCGATCCATTCTTTCAATGAACCGGGCCGTGTAGATGGCTTCAACTAGCAGTTGCTGAGAAGTTATCATGGCAAACATTGAATCAGCACAGTGATTACTGAATATTTGTGCTGCTAGCTTCACTGACATCTTGGAGGCAATAGTCAAAATAAAATGCTTTTCATTGAGCCTAAGCATGGATCGGATTTCAAGCTGTTTATCTTTTTCGCAGGCTTCCCTGAGGAAAGAGCTTTTTAACGTGTGGTCCCCAACTTAAAAATCGTACTTGAAGAACATATTTCGCAAGCACTTCAGCAGATGCGGAACATCAAATAGAAAAAAATTGGCTCCTCGGTCGCAGGCATGTACGGCTTCTCAGGGGTAACAAGGCCATTAAAAAGAGCAACATTTTGATTTAATTGGTCACATACGACAGCTGCGGGGTCCAGACCGGCTTTCACAAGCAAATTGTGGCACTGGAAAAGAAGGTCTCGCAAAATGTTGGCAGGTGTTCCCCCTTGAGCAAAAAAATAGCCAAGTGGCTGCTTCCATGGCGTGCGAATGCCTTTAGACATAAACGCAAGAGCTTTGTTTGCGAGGCTATTGCCTCTTCCAGTGCTATTATCTTCGAGCCCTTCAAACCTGTCCACAGAGGGGTTGTTTCCTGACGTGCATCTTGTCAAAGACAATGATGCATGGCTTGTCTTTTGGTGAAAAAAAGCTACACGGCTTTTGACAAGTTAAAAAACTTCTCGGTAAAAACCAACCCTCAAGGGAGCACGCTGAAGCCAAAGCTGTAACGACCGGACGGATGGGAGCCTCAACAATTGCCTACAGTAACGGTAACCCTTAGGGCTGAGGAAGTACAGGCCCGAGGCAAAAGTTTTTTTCTGGCTGCACCACCGCCGGCCGAACCTGCTTGCATTGCTCATCTTCAGCTGAGTTTCCACAACGGCAGCAACGGCTGGAGACACAAGGCTACGTACACTTTCAACTATCTCAGTGACAGTCAGCATATGACGCCGTCGCTGCAGTCATTGCTGAAGTCTCTTGTTGTGCTTCCAAAGCTGTCGAAGCTTGGCCCTCAACACGTACATCTTCCCCTTGCCCTCGGCACAAGTGGCACAGGACCCTACAAAGGGAAAGCAAAAGCAATTATAAAACGCTTCGAGAAACAATGAGTCCCTCCACTGTAGAAAATGTGGCAGTACAAGTAAGCTTTGTTCATCATAACAGATACCTACGTTGGTGAGAAACTGCAGAATTCAGTCACCGAAGCATCATAATCGGTAGGGGAAGATTCGGGCGCCCATACATTGTTTTCTCCAGAAGGAAGACCATGTCCATCCATCGCGTATGTCTGATCCACTACAAAAAAACAAAACAAAGGAAACAGTGATGAGGGGTTGCAAAAAGTTGAACCAGCTGTAGCTGGTCAAGTACTAAGCAGAAAAGTAATTTTCAAAGACTGTCCTAAACAATGCACACTATTAGAACTTACCATGAACTCTGGTTGGAGGGCTAGTCTTCGCGCTACCGGTCGGAGCAGTGAGACTGCACCCCACATCTCCAAAGCAATAATGAGACAAATAAAACAATTGTAAAAAATATCAGTGATTGCATTGTTTCAGGATGTTTCTGCGGCATGTGACAAGCTAGATTAAAACCTTGGTCACACATGTTATGCATGTTTCCCAAGAATTCACAAGTACTGGGAACACACACTATCATAAAAAGAATGGCTACTACGCGGCAGTCCGAAGTATATAAGTAACATGCTTTTACCTTGTTCCGTAGTGCGGTGCGTGTGACACCGTGATCATGTGGGAGCACCAATGCTACTGCTGCTGGCCGATGTGGGCTCGCCCTCGCTGATCAATTGGCCGGAGCTGCTGCTCTAGACGACATCTGCGGCACCTATGCAAAGTTCATTTGCAAAGTTAAGCACACACGCTATGTACATTGAAACAGTTCCTTTTATCTGCATGTGAAATACCTTCTGAATAAGCTTATGTTCTCAGTAATAATGAAAACAAGATTTCGTGCTCACCTTCAGTGGTCAAATATGCTGGTATATGCATAAGTGCCTGGAGCATACCACCCGTTCCCGCAGCTGCTGTGGTGTCTTGTTCTCTAGGTGTGTGTTCCGGCAGAACTATACCCAGTCCCTACGCATGAACGTGAAGCAGTGCATGTAGATTTAAGAAAGACACAAAATTAAACAATAACGTTAGCGATAAACTGGTGACATCGTTGTACCTGGTCTCCCGTCTGGGTCCAGCGAACGTCATGAGCGCGGAGCACACCTCTGTGCCCTTAAGATTACAAAAGCTACACTCAGACGATCACACTGCAAGATTCCCAAGCACATCCACAGCAAGTAGACCTGATAGTCTCCAGCATGTTAGAAGTACGACACCAACCACGTTTCAAGCAGAAAGGATGTTTTAGTGCTATTCACATCATAATATGAAAGTTGGTCAAAACTGAAATGTTCATTGTTTTTTGTTAGGTGTTTGTGGCCACGCAGCCGTTCAGAAGAGGCCGCGGAAATCTGCCACTAATATCTGAGATTAGTGTCGTCTCGCGCAGCTTTGAACGAAGACTGGGACCAAAAACGCTCGATCGACGGGTGCCTATTACGAAATGAGCATGCATGAGGGCCCATAGAAGGGATCAAGAGCTTACCAGACATGACCGGACAAGGGACATCAGGACATCACACATAGCTGCAGCGGACACAGCTGCTACAAGTTTCACCTTGCAGAATCCACAGGAAAACGACGAAGTGTGATGCTAGCGGTACAGTCATCGCTTGGGCATCGCGCTACCGAGCAGCGTCTCTTTACACGTGGCAGGCTCATCGTCCCGACGGACGGAGCCTTGAACGCGCCCCGGCGGGCCTTCGACGACAAAACCCGCAGATCGGCGCAATAGGCTTTAACCGGTACAAACCGTTCTGCAACCGGATACGTGGGAAAACTTAAGACCACGAATCGTTAAGCGACTGCAAAGTGAAAGTTTGACGGGAGCTACAGAATCGCAGGCACACTGGCAAACACAAACAACACAAGACGTATCAGGACCATCAGGACTGCGAACGTCGGCCAACGGCGTAAACACCCGTAACAACGACGTTGTAGAGGTCGCAACGAATGTGCACAACATAATACATATTAAACACTAACTAAAACATTAACCCAACTGAACATCCTTAGACTAAGGTATTATGAATAAATAATACTTTGATTTAAAGTAAACTATATTAAACACCGATACCGTGTCTTTAATATTTTATCAGCTTAGTGTTTCGCCGCGCAAAACACTGTCGCGATGCGGTAGCGCGGCCTCCAGGGTGACGACGCTGACGATTAATTTTGGGCCGCTTTTTTGCTCCACTTTCGCGACGCATATGAACTGACCTTGCAACGTGAGCGAGGCGAAACCCGGCGAAACGGTGGCCCGCACTGCACTCCTGCCAGCTGTCGGAATACGCGCGAACCGCGAGCGTTTACTCGACACTCCCGTTCCGCCGAGTGAGCTGCGCGTTGAACCGCCTTCTCTATCTTCCACCGTGATTAGGAACAACACCGAAATGGGGACTAACATCAAACGAAGCTTCTAGCGTGGATTCATCTGGATTGAAACACCGTTGGCTGGCGCTCACTGGAAGTCCTCTATGAGGAGTCGCCATTTGTAGCGACTCTCCGCTCTCGTTAAGACAAGCAGTGTTGGTTCCCGCTTGGGTAATTTTGAAAAAGATGGCTAATTCCCATCGATTTCAGCAATAAATTAAGAGCAATACAAAGTGGCGACTAACATCAAACGAAGTTTCTAGCGTGGAGGCGTCTTGATTGAAACACCGTTCACTCACGCTCACTGGAAGATCTCTCCGAAAAGCGCCATCTGTAGCGCCTCTTTGCTCTCGTTAACCCAGGCAGTTTGATTCCCCTTGAGTGTGTTTTCAACTGGTGTGTTTAACATCCTGTGCATCCCATACATCAAAGTTGTGGTCCCGTAGTGGCAACAAATGACGTCGCAGAAACCGAAGTGTCATGCCGTTGCATGTCGCGATCCTCGCGGTTGGTCATAGAAATGTTAACGACAAGACTGCGAGTAGCACAGCCGAAGTCGAGTGTCGCTGTCGTCACGGCGTTCCAACTTCTGTATGGCGAAGCGTCCGTGGACTGCCGCACTGGAGAGCGACCTAGAGCAGAACGGGCATCTGCCACATACACCACGGCTCTTAAGACGCTACCAGGATCGAGACCGGCGATGTCATGACACTTTTATGACGTCATCAGTCGGGGATCGAGGGACAACTTTTTTGGACGCGGTAAGCACTCCAGTTGGAGAGGCGTTCCAGGCACCATAGCCATAGACCGCATGACTGGACTGCCACCCCGGAAGAGCGGAATGAACTTGGCGCGCAAGCGCTTGGAACGACGACAGAGAGAAGGCACTGGGATTTCTGTTGACGTACACAAAATATCCACGGTACCTTAGCCATAAACATCTTCGCTGTATAAAAAGAAAAAAAAAGAACGGCCGTGATAAAATTATGCGAAATCTGCCTTTAGAAAAGGTCGTTGGCATAAGCTGAAAATAATAAATTTTGTACTTCAATAAAAGAAGTCCTAGAAGTGTGCTTAAATCATAATTTAATGTACTAATCATATGTTGGATCAAACTTGTTCTCGATACTTGAAAAATGGAATGGATTACAATTCAAATTACTGATCCTCAAATGTAAAGGATTACCGTTACAAATTAGTTTCGCTGGAAAGTAACGGATCACTTTACTCGTTATGTTACAAATTACTTTCGCGTTACTTTTTTCGTGCACTTATCCAGAAAACAATAGAAACAATTTTGATATTTTTCAAAAATGTCCTGCAACACCAATTTTCATTTTTCATACGCCCGTATTATTGCAGTCCTTGTAAAAATAAAATATTGGATTTAAGAGAAAAAGTGTAGGTGCACCCCCTTCACCTGTGAGCTGACAAGGCACCGAAAGCTGCAACCACACGCCATTCCGTTAGCTTACTGCCCCAGGAAACTATCCCTGGAATTGTGCAGATAAAGCTACGGTGTGCATACTTATGTCACATTCAATTGGGACGCACGCAGCACCGAGAAAATGCTGCCCCCAAGGCCGCGCCACCGCGCGGGTGCAGCGTATGACGCACCACCAAGTGAACACGAAGCATTCCGCCGTGCAACGCGCTTGGCGCGGTCACTTCAAGGGCAAAACATAAACGAGTGGACCATTGAACAAAATCCGCTGCGAGTGGGGCGGCGGCGCGCGCCATCTAGCGAGAGTCTCCCGAGCCGCCATGTTTACCGAGACGAGGAAGACGAAGCGAAGGAAAGAAGGGGCCGAAGGAGGCGGAGAGCAGTAGCCCAAGGCCGCGCCGGCCCGCAGTGCGCGAAGCTGCACGGTCTCCTTTCGACAGTGCAGCTGGTGCAGCAACACGCCGGTGTCGTGCGCCGCACCAAGTCCCAAATGAACGTAGTGCAGCCGCACCGACACGACCATCTGAACGCGACGCGTCTGTCGGTGCGGTGCGGTGTGGTGCGCCCCAATTGAATGTGACATTAGTAGCAGCGTCTACCTCCGCTGCGAAATTTGGAGCTAAAGAAGCGATCTACGAAAACTCCCTTTTGACTCAGGTGTTTCGTCTGTTATTCAGAATAAAAGAAAAATTTGGTTCTAAAATTACAATGTAAAGCCAATGCAGAATGCAGATGTCCCAGCTTACCTTGATGTGTTTCCGTAGATTACAGCTTGTTGTTCGTGTTGATGACAATGTGTGTTTTTGGCAAGCAAAGTGTGCACTGAAACCCTACGTTTCTGTTCTCCTTAATGCTCTGAATTTTGAACATCTCATTAAGAGATTGCCATGAAGACGACGGACACTCCATGATCGAAAACTCTATCAGTCAGAGAAAAAGTGCCGGTTACGGGTATTCGATGTTCATCGGTTGTCACTTTTATACCAATATTCATGAACGCCAGGGAAGGGAGGACACAGAGAGAAGCGGGGCCATCGGTCTCATAAAACAATAGATGATCACACCACTATTACGCGTTCACTCACTCTCTCTCTCTGTCAGCACATCTTAAATAGCTTAAGCCCTCCCCCCCCTTTGTGTTGACAGTTGACTGTAAAGGGAGGGGTGGACTCGACACCATGCCCGGACAAGTAAACCAAAAGAAGTATCGTCCATATCCTCGAAGACGGTGCTCTTAACGTTTATTCACACGATGCATCTTTTCAACGCGCCACTGTTTAGCGAAATCAAGATTTCGCGAAATCGGCCTGTTCACACTTGGAGTTTGACGCGCAAACCTGTGACGTATTGACTCACGAGAATTTCGCCAAACCTTGTCATCTGCACCGGGAACACCAAGCGTTTCGCACCAAAATGATATAAAGTACGCACAGTGTGACGATACAGTCTGTTCTATTAATACCACTCAATGAACTTCGTCAGATTCGGCTCACTGGGTTTACTAGTCCTGCCAAACCCGGGAAAGCCTGCGAACGTCAAAGAACAGGCAGATGATCTCGAAGCATTTCGGACATTTTTGTATCGCTAATAAAGAAAGTTATCCCCAGTTATCAGGTTTATATCCGGTGCTTACACTCGTCGCGACTATGGATGAACCTGCACTGCGCCACCAACCCGTACTGTAGGCGCCGAAAAAACCTGCAACCGAGTAGAACCAAGACTCGTCGCCCTTACGCACGGCTTCTCCGCTTGTCCCTCGCCATGTTTGTTTATTTTGTTTCGGCTTCGGCTCGGATACGGAATCGGCTGAAAATCAGACTCCTCCAAAAGCTGACTCCTCCATAAGGTCAGACGTCATAGCGAAGTCGAGCGGCCATTGGCAGCGTCCGCGTTTCTCGTTCGGATGACGGACTGCCCTCGGTGAGGTTTCAGCGAAAAATTGCTCCAGAAGCGAGGAACACGCACCACTTGTTTCGGAGGCGCGCCACTTTTTCGGTCGCTTTCAGACGGGGAACCTGTTTCCCGAAACCTAGTCTTGCGACACAAGAGTCGCCAACAAGATGCATCGTGTGAATAAACCTTTAGTCCCGCGCCGGGCGCTTTTCAGCCGTGCCTCAAGAGCGTGCTAGAATACAGTAACGCATATCAGAGACAAAGAGAAGTCGACCCCCTCACGCGAGGCTACCTCGTCTGTTACGCGAGTTGCGTTCCCGCGAATCGAGGGGGTACGGACCCGCGTTTGATGTCTGTGCAGGTTTCGGGAGACGTCGAAGAAGCTGGAGGGTGAAACGGTCTAAACGACAAGAATAAATAAACACGAAGAGTTTTCTCCTGTCCGAGAGAAGCAGAAAAACATGATGGAAGGCGACGGAGAGCCTATTCGGTGTTGTCTTAATTTGTCTTTATATTTGTACATTGGCTTGGCCATTTTTCTAGTGGTTCAAGTGTTCGGCCATTCAAAAAATTGGTTTCTTTTTGGCTATTCTCCCCTTCCCGATGTTTTCTATTTTGCTGAACTTGCACTTTTTATTCTGCTGAATGTTCTGCTCGTATTGCTCCAGTTACTCTAGTATGCTCATACTTTTTTTAAGGAGTAACGAGTAATTAAAGTATGTAGGTAACAATACTTTGTAACGAAATTACATTACAAATTACTTTCGAAAAACAGTAACGTGGCGATTACAAAATTACTTGAAAAGTAACAGATTACAAGTAATCCGTTACTTGTAACGAATTACTTCTCAAGTCTGCTGGATACGTTAGGCAGAAGCGTTTTCTTTGCGGATGGGGTCGGGTCGCTCAGCGCGCGGCTTGTATGCACTGAACACAAATATACAAAGTAGGGTCAAATAATTCTTGGGCTTAAAATATTTGTCGAAAATTCGATCATAAGTCGAAGATTATAATCCAGCATCATCCGGATTTTAATTTGTTTTGTATACATTAAACCACAAAGACCTGTATTATAAGTATTACGGCAAAATATTGACTCTGCATTCTATAAACCGCGTTTAAAAATCGCGCTTTCTGAACGTTTTGAAACAACCATGCGACACCGCACGGCACCATGAAGAAACAATGTTGTGGTAGCTATATGAGAAGGTTTAACAGATATTTAACATTATTTGATATCTCAATATTAACTTGGGAGTGATAAAAACACTGGGCCTTTTATTGGCGATCTTGATTTAGTTGGAGGACACTATATCACAATATTTTGATAGTTTAGGATTCATTCATATCCAGGTGTTCTGTCCTTTAGTAGCCATGAAAATCATGCTGCTCGTCTCGTTGCAGCTCGCATTCGCTGTGGAATGCGGTTGCAAAGCTTTAGTGTGGATCAGAATTAGAATTAAACATAAGAGTGAATAAAAAAATATTACCCAAAGAGGATTCCCACCTACAACCTTGCGGAAACAGGAAGGAGGGACGCGTGCCCGTTCACCTTCAACTATTATCCCTTATTTTTTTTTAATTTCTCTTTTTTAAACCGTGACATGCATATTTTTTACACAGTAAAGGTAAAACACTTAAACAGAAGCAGCTCACTTGGCTGACGGTGAAAGAGCTATAAGCCCTTGAATATAAAGTGTTCTTCCAGGAGTGGCTACCACTCAAAGCAAGGTTGCTGGGCCTGATACATATCATTGAGAGAGAAAAAACAAAGAAAACAAAAACAAATGTGTTCTGAAAAATACTTATGCGCTGGACGTACATCAAGAGCTGCGTAGCGTACGGCCATTCGGCACTGCCTTAAGCCGTGCAAGCCCAGCAGCATGATGCTGCCGTAGAGGGCAGTGTCGTCCCCTTCTACTGGTAACTGTGAATGCCACCCGGCGATAAAGGGAGGTCTTTTTTGAGGATCCTCTTAAGTACGTCCCAAAAGAAGGCGGCGTTCAAACAGTGTAAAAAACGTGTTCAATTAATAATAATAATAATAATAATAATAATTTTTATTGACAGTCTTGAGATACAATCAGTGGTAACGGCTCCGTCAAAGCCTGTAATGGCTTGTGGGACGTGACCCGGCAACGGCGTAAAGGAAAAACGACACAGGAAATCGGAATAGAAACATACATCACAACAACAACAACAAAAACTACAACTCACATCGAATGCACGAAAAGAAAACACGTAAACATTTCAAATACTGGCAGCGTAGCAGAAAAGAGCCAATACATTAAAATGAGGTAGCACAGTAACGATGTCTAACACTTTGTACTCAGAAATTTTTTTAACTGTCGTTTTGAGTTTATATCACGCAGTGGTGCTGTCAATTTGTTAAATATATGAGGAACATAAAATGACCGCTTTCTTTTTCCATATTTAGTGTATACTCTGGGGATCGCGAAGTGTTCGCTGTCCCTTAGTGAACGCTGAGTTGTACGTGAAATTTTAAAAGGACTATTCCAGTAATTTTTTCTATGACACATCTCTCGAAGAGTGCTGCAAAACGAGGGAGATGTAAAAAAGAGAAGAGATTGTCAGATAGGATGTTGGTACCGTATGCTACAGCTTTCAAAATTCCTTTTAGAATACTGTCAATTTTGTTTTGCCAACCCAAGGAACAGTTAGCATGCAGAGTAATACCGTAGCGCAGCACACCATAAGCCAGAGCATTTGCTGTCATTTTCGGACTGTGAGAGGCAAAAACACTTTTGTTGAATAAAGCAAACATGAAACACTACGTAGTTTTTTAGCAATATGACAAAGATGGAATTCCAGGAGAGATCACTATCAAACAGTACTCCCAAATACTTGACTGTATTAACATGGTTAATGGGTAGACATCTACAGTCTACAGGTGTATCAGGAACTTTGCGTTTAAGGGGACTACAGAAACACACAAGTTTTGTTTTTTGTGTGTTTACTTTGATAAAGTTAGAATTAAACCAGTCCATCAACCGTGTAGCGTTTGTCTGTAACGCAGTCATTGCACTGGTATAATTTATGTGACGCGATACCAACAAAGTATCATCGGCGAACTGATATAGTTCACATCCCGACACCGCCTTTGCTTGATCATTCACATACAGGTTAAAAAGTAACGGTGCTAAAACGGACGCTTGCGGTACGCCTGATTTTAGAGTGACATATGTGCTTCTAGTGTTACAAATAAGAGCTTGTTGCGTTCTGTTTGACAAAAAGCTGCTGAGTAACGAAAAAAAGGGCCCACGAAAACCGTAGTCAAATAGTTTCTTCAATAAAATTTTGTGACAGATAGAGTCAAATGATTTTGATACTTTTTGATTTAATTGCTTTTTGATTTAATTGTCTTCTGCATTTTGCAGAGTAAGCAATTGTCGAACCAGGCAAAAAGCAAGCACCTTTCAGCTTGGCAAGCTTCAGCCGGCATTATCTCGCCGTTCAATTTAAGAAAACTGTCGACTATCAGCACTACCGCTTTTGGGCTGCTAATTTTTGCGAGTGTAGTCCTAGGACGTTGTTTTATTTTTCTCACGATCGGCTCTAAGTTCCTTTACCACCATCTTTTTGTACCACTCTATTCCTCAGCAACAAATCGTGATGACTCTCCTCAAGTACGCAAAATCGATCAATTTCGCTTATATTTCCATCCTCCTCATTTTTTTTTTTTTTGTTTGAGTGGAATGGCAATTTTCTGGTTGAAGCCGCTGAAGCGAGAACGTATTCGCGACTCGTTATTTGAAGAATATGTCGGGATGCAGCTCGACCGATCGAAATTGACAACAATTTTCTCAAACTATACCCTCTGCAGCACGACATTGCGGTAGCACGAACTAAAGTTTCATTAACGTTGGCACAAACAACATGCATTGATGGCGTGCGGCTGCAAGCATGAAACTCGGCCGCGGAGGTCAGCCATCTTACAAGTGTCTAAGAATAATATCAGATGCCAGATCTTATCTGTTACCTTGCGTGCGTGACGTCATTATGGGGCTACTGTTAGAGAGGTGTCTGACTCTGACTTCGCCCTTAGAGTCTGTTCTACATCGCCGTCATGCGCTGACAACAACCCCTTACTGGTTACATATCGTTACCTCTTTGTAAAGACGAGCTCCGCGGGAAATCTAAGTCAATTTGTACCGCTCGCATATCAATATGAACGACGAAAAGATAGGACGTGGTCGGCGTATTGGAGCACCCTGGTTCCAAGTAGATAATAGCTTAGAAATTCGGGAAAACGCCGTACGACTGCATGAACATATTTCCTTTGCTTGGTAGTGTTTTGATATGCACTTCAATTTATTGTGATTTGTTTCATTTCATAAAATCTTCAGTGTGAAAAAATGTACAATTTCAGGTATTACTCCAGGTTGGCCCATTTTAAACTTGAGCACTTGGAATAATGAAAAAAAACATATTGAGTTTCTTTTACCTTTGTAAGAACATTAACGGAAGAATTAATATAGCGCGTTCAGTAATTGAAAGCTTTCGTTTATGCCAGATGCTCGAAGAACAAAATCATGTCACAGGATCTCTAATAGTGTTCCTAACCGACGGTGAGGAAACTGCTCAACCACCAAGTTTGGCCGAAGTCCTGCCGAGGTTGATCGAGTCTAATGTTGTTGTGGACTCAATGGCACTGGGACCTACAGCGGAAAATCGGCTGGAAGAGATAAGTGCTGCGACCGGTGGAACAAGCTATTTTTTTGACGACCTAGGGGACGGAGTAGCACTCGACATGAACGTCGCCTTTGTGGAATCCTTGGCATCGCAAAAAGATGAAGTGGACAGAGTAATCACGGTGAGTAAATTAGTTAAGGGGAATCGGCGGCTGAGCGGTCTAGTGCACACGAGTTAGGAACACGTGGTGCGGAAGCTCCACGGGCTCCTAACCCTGCCCTCTAACCTCTGCCCGCTTCGATCTGAATGAGCTTTGTGCAGGCGCACGGCGCCCATTGAGTCAAAGGTATAGGTTGTATAGACCTTTTTCTTAAGGGCGCCGCCATCTTGAGAATTGCGGCGCCGACGACGCCGTCTACTGGCTCAAAGCTCGAAACACAGGCTGGTTCTTGCAGTAGAACTATCTGGCTAGGCAACGGTGTGGGTATGGGGGAACTTGGCTAGACTTGGCTATGGTGAGCTACAATAACTTTGCCGGAATTTAGCCGGTTAAATCAAGCTGGCGAATGAGTCATGACAGGCCACGGACCTTGCCTCCACGAAAGAACGAGGACGAAGGCGGTGAAGGGTTTTGATAGAGCTTACACAACGAAGGTAATAGGAACAGTTTATTCTAGTTTATGCAGGTAAGCTCCAGACATTTGATAACTGCATCTTGAGTGGTGGCACGTAGACGTTTTCTTCCAAATACCGTGGAGCAATAGCATACCTTGCAGTGAAAACCCAACCGGAGCACCTGCAGCCGCTTTAAATCAGTCCTTTCGTCGTAACGAAGTAGTCGTGAGCATGAATGCCTCGCGATTCATGCTCGCAATCGATGAAGGAGGGTCCCCGGGGAACGCGTGAATCTCAATAACACTACAGTCACATTCGCGCTGCTGCTGCTTCTGCTCATCGCACATTTCCCGGGATTGTTCTTCTGCTCATGAAAGTTATTTGTGCGCACGACGACGACGCAGTGCTAGCCAGACAACCATAGAGTTTTGGAAATTGTAACACGGTAAAAAGAAGTACTCTGAACTAACTCAGGCACGACATCCGTTTCTAAGCCTTTCGCCCATACCCTCGGCGACTGCATACCTGTGTCAGCGGGAAATATAAAAAAAGCACCGGGTCGAGGGTATGCCAGTTGCGCGGTGCTATGAGGTTATGTAAAAAAGGTCTATAAACATACACAGACCCAATTATTTCTATTTTAGATTAGTCATACTTCGTTTTACTTGATGTGTGAGCATGACAGAAGCTACAAGAGCGAGCTCCGGGCTTTTGTTGTCCCTCCCAAGCACGCGCGCTCGTGCTGTGCAAGCACTGTTCAAGGACACACGCTCCCGCTTGTATACCTTCGGCGTTGATTGCACATAAAGTGAAAAGGAGTGCAGATCTTATTTTTAAGTGTAGAGACCAATCTTTCGAAAAGACTCAGAAATAAAAATCGAAAAGCTGTATTGTTGGAATA
Organism: Ixodes scapularis; assembly: GCF_016920785.2. NCBI lineage: Eukaryota > Metazoa > Arthropoda > Arachnida > Ixodida > Ixodidae > Ixodes > Ixodes scapularis. Next base: position 3,709 of record NW_024609859.1, on the reverse strand, counting down.
TGACAGATATTTATTGCGTTTTTTATTGACTCTCAAGGCCAACACAATGCATAGTGGAGTGGGTTCAAGCAGCAACGGCAAATTAAATACTGAAAGGATTATACAAACTAGTTACAACGCCACGTTTGAACAAGTCTGTGTCGGCGATTGAAGGATGGAGGTGAGGAAATAGTTCCAGTCTGTCGAAGTCTTCGGAGTGAAGGAACCGAAGGGCATTTAGTGCGGCTGCAGCGCACGCCTACCTTATAAGGTTAGCGTGCATCGCAGCCGCACTGATGGTCGCTACGGCTTGAAATGCACGGCTGTTGGCCAAAGGCGTGCTAAATGTGGGGTTAAAATGGGAAATCTTATGAAATAGTCAAAAGTGAGGAATACTAGCGCACTAGAAAAAGGAAGTCAAGTGTAGATGACACTTCTTTGAACTAACTATGCTGGCAGTTTAGAAATAGTTGAAAACAAAAAAACACGCAGAGAGGAATATTGGAAGGTATTTATGTTAAGAATGAGCTTGTGGATGTAGGGTTCCAAATCGACGATTCATGCTCATGTTTAGTTGTTAGTAGAGTTTTGTACTGTAAATGCTTCAGGTTAAACGAAACCATGCAGTGAAATGTTTCGCTTTAGACATCCATGTGTTCTATTCGAATTACTTGTTATGCCATCAGTGCAAGTTTCCCAAGAACAATAATCGAATATATAAACACCAAGACACATTTAAGATGAAACTTAGGGAAGAGAAGTAGAATCCTCCTAAATTAGGTCCAGACGTGGTTTTTGAGAATTAAGCATTTGTTTTGCTATTCTTGTTTTCAAGTATCGGTCATTTTTTGAAAATAGCGATAGTACGCACTTTACCCTTTTCCAGCTGCGTGCTTTTATTTTTTTAATTTAATAACGAAGCAGAGCAGATAAATGTCTGACACTATAAGAAAGTTGCGATGTAGTTTTGAATTCTCATAATATAGACACTTTCAGGAACATCTACATTTTATTAAAACGCGAAGTTATTAGCAATTCTTAAATGCATATAGACACCGGTCGCGTTCACTATGCCTCCAAGAACACGAAACCCCACCATTCTTAGCAGGCACGCCACGCCTTCCGCAGACATTTGCCAACACTGCCAATGTTCATAATTCATTTTTTTTTACGCGAGCACGTTAGTGGTCAATACCAGCGGGCTTTGATACTTTCTATAAAGGTTTAGTGCTTGCGATTGGAACAAAAACACATTTGGATGTATAGGGCAGGTTAAAAAGGCATTCCTGAATAGGGTTTTGAAAGCTTAGATTCCGCCTCAATGATAGTTGACGACTCCAAGAACATGTCGCAATTAGGTTTTTTGAAAATTCGAACCCTGATATTGTCGCGTTGTTATAAAGCCATTCGACGTCTTAAATATACAACGCCCAGTGACTACCAGGAATAGGCACCTGACATCAACTTATTCTATAGATATGAATATCTTAAAACAAACAACATATTTAACCGGTACACACGTGTGGCAAACACTTTCCAGCATTTTGAACTTGACGCCGTCTTCAATTTTTGAAGCCTAGAAAGCTTTCTAAGGAAATGACTTTCACCTCGAACTCTTATTTTTTCTCAGTCCGTCCGTTTCTGTTTGCATTTCCATCTCAAATTTGGTTTAAATTGCCGGCTCGTGACCAAGACAGCAATTCAGTTTCCCCAAAAAATTTAGCGAAAAACAAAATTTAGGTGACATGTCATGAGATTATAGACGTTTTATTAAGATGCTCTGGGAGCCCTCTTTATTGAAAACGCGGGCGCCGTCTGGCGCGCGCCGTGTTTCCACATTGTTGGGGCGGGGAGATTTTTCCGTCGCCCAGCAAGCCCTACGCGAATGTCGCCGAGACATCGAATTTTATTTATTTTCAACTCCCAGTATCTTTTTTTTTTTTTTAGATTTTGGTCGATTAATTTGTGGCCTCTTTTATTTCAATATTTTCAATACGTTCGCGGCCACAGTCGATTCCTAGATATTTTCAATACGCCTTTTTTGTGTTATCGCAAGTCCAGAAGCGCTGACGTCTGCCCTTGCTCGGACTGCGAAATGGAATTTTCACACCCATAAACTCAGCTCCGTGTTGTACACTTGTGATCGATTGTCACATTTCCGTCAAGGGCTTTAGATATGGCTGCGTCATTTGTGGCTATGACGACCCTTTTGGGCAGTACGTACGCTTTCCTATGGCGAGTGCAGGGACAAACAGCAAAAATGGCTGTTGGTACCGCGACAGCACCCTATTCGTCGCAGTTAACTGTTTCCGCCAAGGATTCAAATCATGGGTCGGGTTCTAGTCCCTTGGAATAGCATTAAGCGAACAGGCAATTTGTGACAGACAGAATGTTTATTTTTAGTTTCTAGATAGCACACTGGCAGGTCAAAATAGAAAAAAAAAGCGATAGGCCGTCCTGGGACGACGTCGACTTCGACAACACAAGATCGTAACAATAGTAGAAATCCGACCCATTCCTACCACTGCCGCAATAATAGAAGGAGATGCCATTCTTGCCGAGAAACAGCAAGAGCGCGATATTCTTTCGAAATCCCGTATATAGAGTAAAAGTCCAGAAAAGCTAGGTCTAACTCGTTCGACGAAATGTACGGACCCAGCAAAAATTAGCACTCTCTAGACCATACATGGTAAATTACTTCCAAAATGTAATTTAACTACAATTACAATTACTTTTTTCAAGAGTAGTTTATTTACAATTACTACTACGTGAATAGAAATCTATTACAATCACAAATTACTTTTAAAAATAATGCAATTACTTTAATATTACTAATTTCTGAAAGCGCCCCGACTTGGACCATGTAAGTTGAAACAAATTGTATAGAATGCAATGTATTTGCTCATTCCTTCCACAATGTTTGAGGAGGCTTAAGCATTGCTGCTAAATACCACGTATTGTACTTTCCTTTTGTGAATTTCGTTAAATTCATGATTAAACTTGACAGTTTGGGGCTATGAAGTACTGCGTTCTTATATTTTAATGAATAATAATACAAAATTAGTTCATATGCTTTAAGACGCCAGGTCGCTAAAGGAAACATTTGGTTGACAGACGTTTGTCAGCCAGACAAATAAAAAAGTGGTAATAGACCCTTTCCGAAATTCAGTCTGGCAACTTTCATCACTATCATCATCTGTGGAACGGCATCTGTGCCATACCAATGGCGGCCTTCTAGTGACTGATAAAGGAAGACGTTGAAGATGCTCCAAAGCGGATCTTGCGAGGCCTGTGCATTTGGGGATCAGTACGACGCGACGTAGGAATGGAACACAAGAGCTACGTAAGCGTTTATTTCTAATAAGTCAGATTCAGTCAATCTGTGGGCAGCACACAATCGGCTTTAAAGCTCTTTGGGCGTATAGAAATTTCTTGAGGCATCTGAGTGGGTTGGAGCTTTGTTCTGAATGCGGGTTCTTGGTCACCATCGATTGAAAGTGATCGAGGAAGAACTCACACTGAACAATTCCTCGCGTGCCGTTGACTAGCAAAAGTGACGGTGCCGATACAAGTTCATATCCGCCATTGATATGGCAAAACCTTAACTGCTTCACGAACCACCAGATGGCACTGAATTTCGGAAGGGCTCTATTAGTCATATATGAATATTTTACAAGTGCTAAAATAAAACTAAAATCCACACGCATTAATATTGTCACGAATAATTAGG
>NW_024609858.1:559970-599333 GCF_016920785.2 Ixodes scapularis | reverse complement strand
AATCCAAACTTTAAAGTGCAAAATATTTTGTTTTCTTATGTATAAACCTGCGCACTTCCGTGTTTTATTTTAGGAGGCAGTCTCAGTTTCGTTTCTTCGAGCAAGCGGCTTCCCACTGAGACCGTCGCTAAGCTGAGACTGTCTCAATTTGGGTCTGAGTTGGGGTCTCAAACCACACGCCGCCAGCGAGCCTGCTACGGGGCTGTCTCACTGTTTGAGACGCAAGTTGAGACAGACCTTATGTTCGGCCTCAAAGCCAGACTCAGTCTCGTTTCGAGCAGCTGGCTTACGGTCGCTGGGACAGCCGCTCGGCTGTCCCCAGATGTGCAATTTACCACCCCAGCATAAAGGGATGCGGCGAATCCAAAAGACCCGAAAGAGAGAAAAGGGGGCAGATTACGTCTACCCTAACGAGCAGCAAAAACTGGCGCGTTCTGGCGGACGATGCGTAAAACAGACGACCGCGGGACTATAAAACACATATGCGCCCTTGCCGACGCATTACAAAAGAAACGCGAGAACGCGTACTGCACGAATGTTTGGCGACGATCCGTAGCAGCCAAAGACAGCCTCGTTTCAACGATCGATACTTTCCGATAGCATCGACAAAGCTAGGGTTCCTTTTATCGCTATTACATTCACCGCTGCCGCGTATTTCGGTCGCGTGGGGGCACTCCGTTCCACCCGATGGATCACAGTGGACGCCACCTGCAGCCATCCCAGCCAATCCAACGCCCCGAGCGTATGACGTCACGACGCGTTCCGCGCGTCGCTGCGCACCTCCCGCAGGTCACGTGACACTCTCGCGCCACTGGATTGGCTCCGGCGATGGCTCGTAGCGAACCGCGGCGGTCCGTCGAAGCTCGAACGGAGTACAATATGTGTGTTGTAATTCTCGCAAGTGCACGCACGATTGGAACAGCTCCAGGTATGCGACTACGGCAGAGCGCGCGTCGGCAACCGTGCTCCTGCCAACCCGGACACGGTTGCTTGAAAGGTGGAACATCTTTCGAGGAAATCAGCGTCGCACCTTTGTGATTGAAGACACTAATTAGAAAAACGAATGTTTTTTTTTCTTCTTCTCTTGTACGTACGACACATAATTATATATCAATGATCTAGAAGAAAACAAATGTGTGTTCGCTTTCCCGTAGAATACGCAGCTGGCCAATCACTGCGAACAACGTAACGAATAGAGCGAATGACAAAACTTGAGACACAAGCGTAGAAATCTGGGCGAGTTGGTGATGCATCGGAACGAGACAAGCAACGCAAAATAGGGACAAGTAGAGCAAAAAAAGCAGATTGTATAGAAGTAAATACAAAAAAAAGGAAATAAAAGACAGCCATGTGCGAATGTACAATGAGCAAACGAAGCACCACGCTTACCGCATTATGAACGTCTAATCCTATTATGGAGCTTCTTAACTCGCTGGGGTATCCTTCCTTTCCGTGTTAGCAGTAATTGGCTGGCTAAGTGTTTGTTGTAGTTTTTTTTTTTTTTTCCGGGGAAACAAAAGCGCAGCTTTTTTATAGCGTACATCACTATTAAATATTTAAAGCTGCAAGGTGGACAAATTCGATATTGCAAAAACTACGCATCGCACAAAAAAAGAAAAAAAAAAAAAAAGGCTTGTGTCGTTTTGGTCTTATGCGAGGAACCTATTTAGAAAAATGATTAAAGTTCGCGATAATTTAGTTGTCAATTTTCGCGTAATTAATTTTTTTAAATATTAAGTTTACGGGCATGGTTTCCATTGTAATCTTGCTGAGCATTATCGAAAGACACTAAATCAACAAATTGCAGAACTATAGAAGGCACGCACGTTACAAACGGTTTGGAAGAACCAGGAAGGTGGGCAACAATCGCCGGCAACTTGTTGCTTGCGATGCATAGAACCTTTCTCGGCGAAAGCACGGCATGTACGGTTTTCAAAGGTCAGTATACACGAGACATCTCTTACCGAGCGACGCAAGCGGACACGACCGGTCGACCGCTCCTGTCGCATTCTCTTATTTAATCAAATTTAAAATGTCCCTCTGAACCTAAGAACTTTTTTTTTTTTCCCTCAAGTTACATCATTTTGTGTCTGAAATAAAAATTGTTAGTGTGTCTTTGGTGGCGTTGCAAGCGCGATATGCTTAGGTTTTTGCGTAGCGACGGAGAAACGCTAAAAATTGTGTACGTTATTCTAAAACTCTATAATAGACGGTTTTAGTGGAACGTAAGCTATAGTTTTCCGTACGCAAGGAAATTGCGGGTCGGGAGGGCGCATGCGCAGAACGCAATAAAAGGGCTAGCATATTGCGGGCTTGCGGACTTTGCGGGAAGCTCTCGAGAGATCTCGGGCCCAACGAGAGCGCCAGTTTCAAGATGGCGGTTACCTCGACTGGTGCAGCAAGGGCGACGTGGTGTTCTCGAAGTTCTGTGTTACGTGAAATTGCACAGTGTTCAGTTCGGCAATTCTTTCCGGGACCTACCGTGGTCGAATCAGATCGCTGTGCAGCTGAAGGAGTACAAACTGAAAATGTTCACCGCTTGCAATGTGCGTCAACGCTGCGATCTACGCAACACTAAGCCTATTCGCACAGTCTATCGCCGATGGACGAACGACTCTTCAAGAAATCGCCGAAGATCTCGCTATGCACTGGACATCAGTAGGTCATGGATTTCATTCCGCAATAGCATTGATGAAAGATGCCGTTTCCACGAGACGATTGACGGAGGCTACGTGATCGAATTTGGCTACGCACTAATACTCGTAGCCTCTGTACCCCACAGAAAAGCGCGCTTGACGAGGCAGCTGCGGCTTTAACTTGAAATAAAATGATTGGACACGTTTTCGTTTTCAATATTTCTTTTCAGGATTTTTCTACGGCTGTTGCAAATCTAACCAAGATCATGCGTAACGCACAACTAAATTCGGTCCGAGCAGGTCGTTTTTAGCGTACGCCATACTATTGCGTATTGCGTACGTAAGAGCCAGCAACGCTATACTCAAACTCTCTAATATTACAGAGTTTCTGTAGACCGTGTTTCTTCCTCCGCTAAGGTCTCCGCAATGGACAAGCCGCTACTGCGCCTGGGCGCCGATGGCGATGACTGTACAGTTTCAGGTATCGCAGCGAGTAGCGGAGAGCGTGGCGGGACAGCGAAAAGGGAGTTTTTGTAGACCGCGTTTCCCCCTCCGCAACCCGCTACGGTAGCTGGAACTCTACAGTGAAGGCCACGGGCGCGCAGCCGCAGTAGTGGCTTCTTCGTTGCGGAGGACTTAGCAGAGGGGGAAACGCGGTCTACGGAAACTCCCTAATCTACGAAAACTCCCAATTGTTCGTGCGAGAAGGTGCCCTCCGAAAATGGCCACAGAGGGAAGCGAGGCCAAAGAAGAGGGTGTAGGCATGTGCAGAAGCATGCCGGAAAATGGTCAGTTGGAACTTGGAAGATGGCAACGACTAGCGGAAGCTGCTCGAATACAGCTAACAATGCCAAGCGAAAGCTGCTTGAATATACCTAAGAACACCTACCGGAAGTTATTCGAATCGATACTCCCTTGAAGATAAGTACGGCACCTTCGCCCCTCATTTTCCTCCTCTTCCTATTTCGCCCTTGAAGAGGCACTTCGCCCCCTGAAAAGTCAGTTTGTCGCTTGAAAAGGCACTTCACCCTTTGAAAAGGCACTTCGCTTCTTGACAAGGAATTTCCGACTTAGACAATACTATAACCGCTGCCAGCTTAAGAAATTGGTCAGGACTTCAGCTTGGGCGAGTTGGTTATTCATGATACTGCTTCACAGCGCACAAGATCAGACACACTTAAAAGTAATTTCACGGATACACAGGAAGAACACAGCGCTGCGTGAGTGTTCTTTCTGTGTATGCGTGAAATTACTTTTAGGTGTGTCGGATCCTGTGCGCTGTGAAGCAGTATCAGCCTAAGAAACACTGAGCGTGGCCAATTATGTGTATGCTTGTTACTTTGTGACGAGTTATTGGGCATTCTTATCTGCAAACGCCGCAATTTGATTAGTTGCGAAGCGATAATACCCGGGATTCGCCCCGCGTTTCTGAAGCGGTCAGTGATCTCATCCTGAGAAAGTTCGCCATCACGGAAGGTCCCCTTTATTTTGCCGATCCGGGTGCACCTCACCGATTACGAGGGTGGATATGGATTCCTCTTTTCAGCACCCATCGAAGCAGATGAGCGGTCCCAGAACAATGGTTGACGGGCGAGTGACACCGAAGATCGCGCGATAGTAAAGTATGTGCATTGTCGTTAGGGCGGGACGACGGGAAGGCGGAACAAACAAGGGACCGCGAGACAGGTGATAACGGCTTTCTTCGTCCCCTTTTGTTCCTTTATTCGGATAATATTACTTCCAAATACTTTACCGGTGGGTCAATAGGGGACAGAAGGGAATAGAAAGTCTCTGGGCACTGACGGCGGCAGGTTTTCGTTCGCTGGCTGGGATGCCACGCCCAAGAAGGCGCTAAAGGACGTGAAGATGTATACCCTGGAGACTGTAGCTTTTGCAGTCGGGAAAAGTATCGAGCCCTTGCAGAGCCCGGCGATACAAGGGCAGACCGTTGACAATACAAGGCCAGCAAGTTACCGACAGGATAGGAAGAGCAGGGCAGCCTCTTCAGTTGTACCGCCTCCAGCGCAATCTTCCTGCCTTCAATAACACTTGGGCGTCTTGTGGACCTCGAGAGCGCGCACGCAGTTGAAGCACGGCGGAAGGCACGGAGGACGTGCTTGGAGGCCGGGCTCTCCAAAAGACACACCCTGCATGCCGTTCTCAGTACTCTGTCAAATGACTATTGGTGAGAGACTTTCTCGAACGCCAGTCCTCCAACACGCGCCGCTGCCTTCCGCGGTGCTTGGGTTGTGGGTGCACGCTCGAAGCTCACTAGACGCCGAAACGTTATTGAAGGTAAAGCAGAGGCGGGGCAACCGAAAGACCTCCCTGCCGCTCTCACTCGGCCAGAAGCTCACCCACTTTTGAGGCGCCCAACCGTTTCCTGGAGGAACACTAATTATTAGCACCCAATTGCAACTCGTTCATAAAAAAAAAAAAGAAAAACTTGGGCCACGCAGGCGAAGAGGGCGAGTGAGGGCCTCCGCTGCGCATGCAGCGGACAGCGAATCAATCGAAACTCCGAGCAGCGGAGCGTGCGGCGCGCGAGGTTCTCTTATCAGCCAGAGGAACCGCTCACGGCGGCTCGCTTATCGCCTTCGGCCGGGCCGGGCCTTTTCTGCGCAGATAGCCCGAGCTTGCTGTCAGCATCAGAGCCTTCTTTCTCGTGGGATCTGGAGCAGGCAGCCGCAACTGGCGTGCGAAAACTCGGAAAACCTGCCAGCCGCACGGCCGCAGTCGCGTGGATTTCGTAATCGAATTCGAGTTAACAGACGCCTTTAATATAAAATAAAAATCAATGTAGCCGCTTTGTCCAGAGCCAAACTCGACGCTTTAATTGCAAAAGCGAAACTGTGCAGGCGACCTGGTTAGGAAACATCGTAATCTAAACAAAATGAGTATAACAAACATGTTGATATCAGTATACTTCTAGCAGAAAGAATAACACAGAAACAGGACGAACCAAAAAGAGCGTCGGGGAACAGGCGATCGTACGCCATGGCGGTAAACGTTGTTTCGAGTGGAGAGAACGCGTGCCCATCTTTGTCTCGTCATCTTTCCGTTTTCATTGAAGTAAACGAGAAACTGAGAAATGAAAGGTTGAGAATCCCGGCCGTGGCTTGCGCCCACAATCTGACAGATTTCGGTTGCACGTCCAAAGATTCCCCCCGGGTGGTCGAAATGAATCCCGAGTCCTCCGCCGGGGCGTACCAGATGCGTTTGGCACGTGAAACCCCGAAAATTAATTTTTTGCCCAATGAACCGGGGGGATGCGACACATTCTTTCCTCGATCGCTTTGTCATTTGCGTAGGTCGTCACTTCGTCCACAGTGTCGAGGGAGTTTTACCAATAAAATCGCCTATTCGGCGAGTTCCGATCGCCGTGATCCTCCATGCGTCAGCGCAGACAACGATAACGGCGATGGCGAAACACGACCCAGCCACACGAAAGCCTCCACCGACCACAATGAGAAAATGAGAAACAACAACAACGAAGAGACTCGAGCGTGGGAAGCGGGGAAAGCATGCAATCGACAACCACGCGGAACGACGACACCCGACGCCCCCTGAACCGCCGTTGCGCATAGACACATATATCCTCCTGGCTCTGCAGTGCGCCTCGGATGTCGATGGATAGATGTGTCATTCCGTTTGGACATTGTCCTCCGCGACGTCATCAACGCGTCCCTCCGCGTGGGTCGGCGTTGCGCGGAACGGCGTTCCCGGAATGCGCTCGGAGGAACGCCGCCGTTCCATTGTGCGTCGGTGGAACAGAAACAAAAACTCGTAACATTTTCGAAAAAAAAAAAAAATAGCGAAAAAGACAGCGTTTTTTTTTTTTTCTTTTTCTTTTTTACCCCAATTTAGTACGCATTTAGCGTTTTATCGGCGACTATTTTAACCTCCGACTTTAAGGGACGAGGAAGCGTCCCGAGAGATCGTCGAGAACAAAGAGCTGGAACACACGTGATACGTGATTGTGTGTTCGGTGGGGATACTTTCACTCGCTCGCTTTATTTTGTTTACAAATTATTCAGCAGAATAGTTCGTTAAAATACGCAAAGGTAATTTTAACGACCCGTTCCAGAATTTGAAACGTAACGGACACGAGTTCGTTTGAAAGCTCTGGAACTTGTAACGGGAACTCGTTCCAAGACTGAGAAGGAGCGAGAAATGAGCTCTCGTTTTTGTTTCGGAGCAACGGGTACTGGTATATAAAAAAAAAAAAACGCTGCTTCGAAGCACGCTTTGCAGCGCGTGGCAGGAGCCATACCGAGCCCACGAGCCTGCGGCCGCTATACTAAAAGTGGCTAAATACGTCCGTTTACACAGCGGGGTCACTTGTACACACACGGAGGACAATCTGGTAAACGTGACAGACGTACGACGCGGATGATAACGGGGGGGGGGGGGGGGGGGGGGGGATAGCCAGGGATCCGTTTCATGCCTGTGACGAAACGAAACAAAAGGCCTCATCAGGTCGTAGCACCCTCCTGTGGCAGCTGAGTAATATACGCGTAATAATATGACGCTCTGCCGCAACCTTTGGATAGGCTAACCTGGAAACACGTATATATCGTGCCGTTCCATGACAGCGATATAACGCACGAGCAGGTGTAATCGGCCCTCAGATGCAATAAAATGCACGCGGGTGTGGGGACGTTTCGATAGAAGCCGTCGTAATATGTCAGCAGGGTGTGGTTAGCTGAGCATGCACAGCTGCCCTCCGGGCAGAAACTGAGCGACCTTGTGACCTCAACAACAATTCCCCGAGCGGGTCATGTTGAGGTCACGCGACGTCAATCTTCCCGCTAAATCTAATGGAGAAACTGAATTTCCCCGCTAAATTTAGCGGGGAATTGAATTGGTGTCAAAGTGACTGGACGTCAATTTTCCCGCTAAGTTTACGCCGAAGCCGCGAAACACGGAAACGGGCGCCTAAGAGCTGCGCTCTAAAAGAACAAAATGGCGGCGTTAGCACTAACCGTGTTGCTCAGTGTATACACCTCACTATCCTAACTTATGTCGGCTGGCTGCTTCCTTCGTCCCTCCAGCCAAGTAATCATCATTCCCCTCTCTTTACACACTTTCTCCGCAAACAAAAAGGAAAATGTAGGTCGCACGCGACACGATTCTCGAAGCAGACGGTGCTCTTGAGTTCCTTTGCGCAACGTTTGAGAAAAACACGCGGGTGCAAACTGAAAAAGGAAACCAACAAGATACAAAACCAAAACAGATACCCCTCAGATTGCAAAGCAAGAGAGTCACGCAGGATTCTCGGTCGTACGTGAGTAGTGCATGTAAACGAGCACATATAGATAGATATATATAGATATATAAACACACAGCCGCGAGAGGTTGTCCCATGCCTTCCCGTTTATCGCCGCGTGCATTGTCTTTCGGGCTGTGACAACACGGCGAGCTAACCAAGCCAAGGTTTCTCGACGACGTCGACGAGCCGGGTTCTTTTTCTGGGACGTGTTGACGGCCAGATACGAAGAGGCTGTCGCCTCGAAAACTCTTTGAGTACAGGAGCCAGCAAACAACTCAATGTCGCCGTTTAAAGTGTGACCCTGCTAAATCTGGTGCCCACAAATCGAACAATCTACTCTAAATTACAACCTAAAAAAAAAAAAAAAAAAAGTTTAAGAGCGTTTATTTTTCCGCAAAGTACTTGGGAGAGCCAATCGCTGCTATCTACGGCTGAAAAAAAAAAAAAAAAAAATCGAACAACAAATTTATTTTGCGCTGTGATGGGCCCGATGTAGGCATGTGGAACGCCATGCTGAGTGACACAGTCTCCTCCCCCCCCCCCCCTTTTTTTTTTTATATAATTCTAAACATAATTTGGGGTTCGCACGTCATTCGCCAAGCTCAATCCGTGGATTGCGCGATTGGCTCGAACGCTGATTAGTTCTTCTAAAGCGCTGTGCAAGAGAGCTGACCTTCCAGGCTCGTTAGGAGTCTGCTAATTACAATGGTATGTTTCGAGAGACCAAAAAAAGAAGATCCATTGTAACTATAAATACACTTTTTTTTTTTTTTTTTTTTTTTTTTTTTGTGGCGGCCGCTATGTTGAATTTTGACGTAGCTAAGTAGAGTCAAAATAGCAAATCACTTTGTTTGCCGATCGGAAGGCGCTAGAATTCAAAGGGGTCGTGCCAATAGTTCCACTTGTTTTTTTTTTTTTGTTTTTTTTTTATTCTCGGCTATATATTTTTTATTGTAGTTACGTTTAAAGTATTTCATTTTTGTCGCCCAACGCAACTACGTCATATATATATATCAACATGGCAACTGTCAAACGGTCTACAGAAAGACTTCTTTCGGCTCAAGTTCAGACGCAGACGACGCCACGAGCTCATGGGACCAATCAAGCAACGTCGAAAGCGCAAGTCACTGGGCCCTTCCTGTTTATGATTGGTTCAGCAATGATAGAACACGTTCAGAAACAGGAAGAACAACACGATGGTGTCCCCTTTTGACGCTGTTCCATTGATACCATGAGCTCGTAGCGCCGGCCGCGTCTGGACTTAAGGTAAAACCAAGTATACATATATACAGGTGGATATATGAACAAGATGCACCCCCTCGTGGTTTTCAATAAAAAAAAACATATAAGTAAAAAAAATCAATTAGATAGCAGGGTAACGCCATGAGCTCGGCCGAACGGATCTGAGTCGATGACCCAATTAGCCTAAAACACGCGTGTTCTCGAAAACTCGACAAAGACGAGGACTTGGCGAGGTCAACGGTGATGGCGAAAAGCGCGAAAGAAACAAAACAAAACAAAAAAAAAAAACAAGAGGGTAACTTTGAGTGGGTCAATGGTTTTCAGCGGCATTTCCTCTACCCATACCTCGCTCCACATTCCCAAACGATCATCAGCACGCGCTGTCTCCATAACCCGCGCGGCCGTCCTTGGTTGCCGGGCGACGGTGCAAAATCTCCTAATGGGCGGGCACGGCAAGGTGTATACACTACTGGCCAGATTAGCGTAGATTAACGGCCTTGTTGCCGGTGCTTCCCGCTCTTTCTCGCGCTCGGTCCGTCCTTTTCGACCGCAATCATCAGGGCCCACGGGATTCTCCCGGTTCCTCGTGCGTCGATTCAATCGATATTCACAATCGATAGACTTAAAAAAAAATCGCCCCAACTATAATACAAAAAAAAAAAAAAAAAATACAAGTGGGTCTTTTTTTTTTTTTTTTTCTTTTGGTGAAGAGATAGAACTATACACTCCATGCTCCGTTCCGACCTCAGCCAATCGCTACGATCCAACGGATCAGCCAAACGAGCGGCTCCAAAAGTGCATCGTCACGGCGCTCATCACCTTTGTGCGTTTGGTAATCAACCGACTAAACCAATGACGCACACTAAATGCGCCTCAATACTGCGCGTTTTTTTTTTTAATACAAAGGCATTAATTGCCTTATGGAGCGGATCCGGAGACGTCTGTAACGGCGAAAAACGTGCAAAAACTTCCCAGCGAAACGGCTCCTCGATAGCCAATGACCGCGGCGCGTCATATAGTTCCAGTGAACGCCACCCCACAGAGAAGCCCTCTTCCTGGCGCTGCGGCCCGCACGCAGCAGGTAAAAGGGGGACGATGGAATGCGCTTGGCCGCCGCTCTCGTCTCAGGCATTGCCGGAGGGAGGAGGGGAGGGAGGGCGGGGTAATGTCTCTATTTAGATAAGAGCTTCCTACAAGTAACGACATTCTTTGAAGCGCCGACCGCGTGACGCTGCAGGTTTTAGGAAGCGAATGGCGGCGCAACAGAGGTTTGAACGTAACGTTGGTTTGAACTGAATGCCGCCATTTTGTTTCAGCGGAATGTGCTTTGTCATTTGTATTGGTAGTCGTTACTTGTAAGTGGAAGTATCAAGGGACTTCAGGGTGGGGCACTTCTGCTCCTCTCGGCGCCGAGGAACATGCCGGCGCGCCGGCGGCCGCGACCTCGGCAGTAACGAAACGTGGACGCTTGCACGCCAGTATACACCGCAGACGAAATAAGGGATCAGACGAGCGACATTCATGCTTTCACATTCACAACTCAAAAAATGCATAGGTGTCCTCGGATTTTTTTTTTCCATTGCGCGATCGGTTTAGCCGCGGTGACGGCAAACTCGCAAAGAGAACGAACGCCGTGACGATGCACTTTTTGTGCCGTTCGATCGGCTCGTCCATGCGATATTAGCGACTGGCTGAGGTCAGATTTTAATGAAGTGAAATGAAGTATGCGTTAAGAAAAGTTGGAGCGCCTACTTTCCCGGGCAGCACTCGAGAGAGCCGACAGCTGCATTGGAGAAAACTCGGCCAACGACGAAGCTAAAAATATCGTTGAACATAAAAAACAAAAGCTGTCTCCGCTGGGACAAGGAGCGTGACCTTTCACGTGACATTATACCGAACAACACGGACGAACGAACAACAAAGACTTCCGCGTTGTTTTCAGTTCGTATCAGAGATGTTCTAATCGAGTAGCGCGCCATCCCTATAGCTTAAAGGGGCACTGACACATCAAAATCATATTTTTTTTTTCATTATTCGAAACGATTGAAAACGATGCCGGGACATTACCCTCAAAATTTGAGATTTGGGAATTCAGTATTCGTGAAGTAAAAAAACAATTTCCAAATGACGAATTCGAAGTTCCCGCGCGATCGGCGCCGGTGCCTTGACGTCAAAAATTGCGGAGACCTGAGAGTCGACTTTCTTTCACCACTCCCTGCTGTTGCCATGGCGACCCAAAGCGAGGAGGAAAGGAGCGAGCGCCCGGCGTTGCGGCGGACCGGTTTTGAGCGGTGTCGCCTGTTTTCCGTTGGAGGATACAAATCCAGGAGACGGCACCACAACGAACTCCCGATTTTTGGTATTTCAAAAAGAAGGGCCGTAGTGCGTTCGCAATTGCGTTAAAAAACATGTTTTAGGATTGCCGTAATTAAATGTTATAGAGATGTCGCCTACAAAGCTTCTAAATTTCCTGATTTTTGACGTCACCGATCAAAAGAAGCGAGGAGGCGAGAGGCGGGAAAATCAAACGCCAAAAATAAAAAGGCGCGCGTGCGCGCGGGAAAATTTTTTTTCGCGATGCGTTTTTTTTTGCGTGTCTATGACTGCAACTTGCATCGTTTTAGACAATAAAAATAAATACGACCTTTGGGGTGTCAGTGCCCCTTTAATTTTAACACTGTTAAGAAAACCGGTTGTCGTGGTTTTCCCCTCCACTGCGAAGCTTCGGAATGACGGCTGTTGAGAATTTAGGTCTCCGCGAACGTCCGATTAAGCGAGAGGACAAAGTTGCTCCCCCCCCCCCCCCCCACACACACACACACACACTTTTCTTGTAATGTTCATTAAATGTCTTACGAGCTAGAGGACCAGCTAGCACAAGATCTGTTGGGAACTCACTAAACTCTCAACTTCGTGATTTCGGAGCAAACGGAAGTCTAATGGGATAACTTGCAATGGGAAGGAGCTGAGCTAGTTGGTTGTACATAGTTAGATTGTGGAAACCAGCTGAACTTACAGAAAAGGTTGAGGAGAGAAAAGAGAAAAGGCATCCGATCGCATCCAGCGATCGGATGCCTTTTCTCCTTTCTCTCCTCAACCTTTTCTGTAAGTTCAGCTGGTTTCCACAATCTAAGTCTAATGGGAGCCAAGAGATGGCTTGTGTTTGTAAACAGTAAAAGGGTTGGGGACGAAAACGCGAGGGTACGTCAGAATGCCGAGCTCTGGTTGGAATGAGCCGTGGCTAGAACTAAATTCAATGGATCCTGGGAAAGTAGCGCCAAGCTCCCCTATGGTCGCCATCTTGGCTCATGAAATGAGCAATGTCTGCTTGACCTCTCCGTTCCAGGTGAGCCAATCTAAATTCGCTGGTGATGGGTAGCTTTATGGAGACATTTCTTGCGTACCGAGCTTTTGCTGTCCACACACCGGCGAAACAAGCGTACATCTTCGTACATACCGCCACCAAATGCGGCGTATAGGTGCTCAAATTAAGGCATTGAAAAATAATTTTCTTGTCTTCCAATATGTAAGAAAGAGCAATATCATGTAAACGATTCGTGGAGATGGGCGGGATAGACAAGTTGATCGCACACACAGTGCCAAAGAAGTTTATATTGGCGAGGAACGCCTCCAGTACGAGAATGCTCCATGGTTTCGACCATTTCGAAGCTTCCAAAGATATGGAAGGGCCGAAATGGCGATTGGCACCGGAAACCGATCAGACAGCGCTTTTCGATTCCAACGACTATTGGCACACCCCTGGTCTTCTATACTGCCGAGTCATCCGAACGTCGCTGAAATATTCCTCATGGGCGATTGACGCGAATGGAAATCAAACACGCGGCCCTGAAGTTTTCCTGCTTCCCTGCAGTGTCGTTTTATTTATTAGACATTATTATCTCTCGTTTTTAATCCTTTCCTCCCACCATAGCCTCCTCTATACTCACAAACCATGGCAGTTTGCAACGACGGAGCCATAGTGCGCCTGGTCGCAGATTTCGAGCGCGAGGATCTGGTAGCACAAAGCATTTCCCGGGGAACCTGGTCGTCAGCGCACAACTTTTGTAGCGGCGAGGACCCGAAATATGGTTTTCAAACCCGACGAAAGGACAGGCGGTAGCGCACTGCGAGGAGCGCGAGGAGTACGAGCGGACATTCTATCGCTCGGAAGAAGTGTGTTTCAGCGTCTCGCCGCAGCGGGGCGCCCGTTACCTGGCTCTCCTCTCATCAGTCGTCTGCCGCCCTACCTTTTCCATTTCGGCGGCAGCGTCTCGTGGCGATCTGCCAGGCTTTGCCAGTAGTAGCGGCGAGATGGTTCAGTGGCGCCCTCCTATGGTTACCTTGCGTGACGTCATTACCTTGCGAACAACAAGGTTTATGGTGTTAGTAAGGAGCATGGTGGAAGCTTGATATCATTGCGCTCTTAAAGCAACCTTACCAACACCGTCGAAAATGAAGTTCTTCCATTCCCCTTATTTCCGTCGATGAGAAATCCTTAGCTGACGTCATAGTCAGCATTCGGCCAATCACGGAAGGCCGACCACAGCAACGCTTTCGATCGCGCACGTCGCCAATAGAGGAGGCTGTGGTCACACCTACAGATGGAAACAGGTTAAGAACTCAGTAGATGCCTCCAGCACGCGCTCGCAGTCTTCCACCGGGCTCCGGCCGCGCGTGCGACGAAGCGCTATCAAAGGCAGAAAGCTTACGCTCCAGACAAAATTTCGCCAGCTATTGTATCCTCATCCACACTTTTAATCAAGGACAAACGAGGGAGCGCACTCTAAAACGTGCCTTCCTTTTTATCTTCTTGGGCAGTACTCGAAATGACTTATAGGGACGCGATATAATTATCTCTAAAATCAGCCCAGAGGCCACGTAGTCCTCGG
Organism: Ixodes scapularis; assembly: GCF_016920785.2. Taxonomy (NCBI): domain Eukaryota; kingdom Metazoa; phylum Arthropoda; class Arachnida; order Ixodida; family Ixodidae; genus Ixodes; species Ixodes scapularis. The sequence continues at coordinate 585,294 of NW_024609858.1, read as the reverse complement.
GGAGGATGACGGCCCTCATTATCCGCCTAAAGTACCGCGCTAACGTCCAAAATACACACGCAGAGCCAACTAGCGCAGGTACTTGTAGCGGACAAAAGACAACTGGACCGAGACAATAAGATTAATCTCAAAGACAGATGCGCAAACACGAAAACAACAACAACAACAGCGAGGGTTCAGGGGACCATGAAATGAATTTTGGCTCGGGATAAATGATTTGGGATGTTACTTATCGCGTATCGTTTAGTGGGCCAAAAGACAACTCGTACACGAGGAAAGGAAGTCAAAAGCCTGCTTTTCGGTACAAAAATCCGAAAATATAGCAGGCTATTTCGTATCTCCTTTCCTTCGACAACTCTCCGCCTTTTCACCGTGATGCCTCCGCGGCGCCAATGCACGTCACCCACCCAGTTCACGCACTGGACACGCGCACTGCGTCACTCGAACCTATGCGCTCGTCAACAATCAAAGCGTCGACGGACATTTGGATTCGCGTTCGCTGCCCTGGAATGCCGTGACGGCACTATAGCATCACTAACGAACGACAAGTAGCGTGGTATGCTTAAAAAGCACCATGGAAGCCTGGACTCATCGCACCCCGTGCCCAAGCACGTCACGACCACGTGGTTTCTCATTTCGCTGTTCAGCAGAGGGGGAAAGCTAAGGAGGTATAAGTTGGAAAGTCATTGCGTGGTCCCTTTCAAAGACCGGCGACCAGTTCGCGCTTGCCACATTTCTCCCGCTTTTTCCTCTTCCCATCCTAATCTGTCCACCGTTGCCTTTTCCCCCTCCCCATGGTGAGGAGGATTTCCTGCCCTGCAGAATCTCGAGTCTGATTCTCGGCCTTTAAGGGCTTTGCCCTTGCGAATTTCTGCTCCCCAAAGTGGCCCTGAACAAGGGACGGCCGAGAGATTACCAACCGATTACAGCTATAGTGGACAGATTAAGAAACGCCACGTTTCTTGAACTGTCCGTGCCTACGTCGCGAACTTTTGACGAACTTCGATGTTTGAATGTTTCAGGAAAGCGTCGAACTTTCAGCAAAAGGTTAACAAAGTTCGACTTCCGGACAGTGTTTCCCAATTTCTACTCCAGTATTTCGATTTCCGCCAGAACAAATAATCTATAAAATATACCTTATCTTGCATTTTATAGAATTACTAGCAATGTTTGCACAACATAAGATGAGGCATAGATTTTAGCCATAGTTTACTATTTTTGAAACGATAAAACAATATACCGAATAAATATTGCCCTTACCCATTGCCAGGTGGCTCGTTGGCTCGTTTTCAATTTTAGCGCCGATGCGTAAAAAAAAAAAATAAAAAAAAAATTAACTTTACTTAAACTTAGCGTCAGAAGTTCGAAAAAGCCGGGATACGGTCCATTCGTCACATGCACACTCGTCACAGGACGATTCGTCACACTGGAACATTCGTCATAGGATGACTCGTCACGCGGCCAACCGGTCCCACAATAGTTTGTCCCCCTAAAAAATGTATTGTTCAATTTGGTTCGGGCAGACAAAGTGGCTCACCTCATATCTTAGTATGTCTTTGCCTTCTGAAAGGCGAAGAATTTGTAACAGATGTGTTAGCTTCTGGTTCGGTCCCGAACATTGAATGTTGGTTCGGCCTGACAAAGTGGGTCACCTCTTATCTTAGCATGTCTTTCGCTTCCCCAGGTCAAAGAATTTGTAACAGACGTTTTAGCTTCTGGGTCCGTCCCGAACGGTGAATGGGGAGGCCGCATTAAAGCGACTATTTTTGAACTCAGACTACATTCAAAAGGATGGAGTTGATCGCAACAGAGAGGGGTAGAGCCATGCAGCTGCACGAGGGGTACTCGTACACATTCAGCAGAAAGAATTCCGATACGTATTGGTTTGTCGAACAGGTGTATGCAAGGCAAAAGTAAAAACTGATTTGGCTGCCAGTCGGATTATTGCTCGTTCAAGCCAGCAACTGAGATCAACCTGCTGAAGTCTCATATTATAATGCAAGAAAAAGCGGATGAGTATTCTACGATTAGTTTTTTTAACCATTGGTTTATGTGACAGTGGGAAGTCGTGAAACTCCTCATCAGGGAATACGGGCAGTTGTTGAAAGTTACAATTTACTATCGTCCCCTGCCCGATCGATGTGACCAGTTGCCCGCATGACGAGTCATCCTGTGACGAATGTTCCTATGTGACGAATCATCCTGTGACCAATCGTCTTGTGACGAGTGCGCATGTGACGAATCGTCCTCATCCCGAAAAATCCGAGCCTGGTCGAACTCGATCTTGGGCAGGTTCACAAGAAGATCCCTAAGTACAAAGATCCCCTCTGATTGGCTGCACCAGGTGTGACGTCAGAGGGAACAAGTGGCGTCATGCAAGGAGCCGGACGCATCAATGGCCGAGGCGCGGACCTGGCATAAGACAACGGCGAAGAGGAGAGAATGAGAAGGGGAATAAGATAAGATAGAGGGTAAGCTAGAAAGAGTGAGTGAGTATACAAAGCAAGTGAAGTAAGCAATAGCACCACCAAAACAACGCTGTCCCGTTTGCTGCAGGCAGATAGATGCATCGGAAGATTCCGTCCGCGCAAGGAAGACGGAATAAACAAAAACAAGTAACACAACACGCAGTGCAGAGAGCTAGTCTGCAATTTTTCCACGCACCTTTGCGCCGCGCTAACAGCGTGCAAAAACATTGCGCGAAAAAAAAAAGAAAAAGACACGCGTGACACGATAAGAAGTACGACTCATCGAAGGAGAGAAAAAAAAAAAAAAAAGCAAGAAAAGAGATGGGTTGGAGCGGAAGGACGCGCAGAAAAGGATGCGACGCAAACATCAACAACGTGCGGAGCACGCGACAAGATCTGTCTCACGCGACACGGCGACGTGGTCAGAGACACGCGATCGCCTCGACAGCGAACGGGAACAGGTGTGGGTTCAGCGACCCGCGCGTCTTGTCCCCTTCGTATCACCCTTGAGAGCAACTGGCGGGCAATCTAACGTTGCTATAACCACCTGCAGTAAACTCGGAAACAATTTATGTTGCGAGAGTTTACGCATCAAAGTGAAAACCTAAACCCTTGAAACTCAGAAACGTGCATTTACGGAACGCCAATAATAATTTAGAACCACGACGAGGACGATGTATAGTCACAGACAATAGGGAATTGTAGTAGACCTTTTCCGCAGCCCGCTAAGCACCCGGATAGCGCTCCGTAATCCGCCAGAAGACCTTGAACTATGCAGAGAAGGCTGACGGCGCGCATGCGCAGCTGCGGCGTTTTCTTCGGGGATACCGTAGCGGAGAAGAAAAACGATCTACTACAACTCCCTAATGTGAAAACCTTCCGTCGTGCTTTGGTTACCGAAGGTAGAAAGCTCAATCTGGATGCTGGTCAACGGAAGGACCTCCCCAAGCATCCTAATCCTGCCAGTGACGTTGCTGGCAACCGCTGTACCCGGAAGAAATTTTCGTTGCCAGGGTACACGATTTCAGGTATCTTATCCCGGAAACGCAGAAGCGTGCGTCTACGAAGTTACGAAAAGGCGACACACCCCGTCGCTATACTTCGTTTCAGCTTCGGTCCGAGCGCGGCCGATGTTATGAGCCGAAGGGCCAATCAAACAGCGCAAAAAGCGCAGCGTCATGGCGTGCTCTCTGCGCTTGATAGGACAAGCCGGCCGAGGAGCACGCATAGAGAGACTGCGAATACCGGCTGGTCCTATCCACTGCTAAGAGCACGCCATGACGTTGGGCGTCTTTCGTTGTTTGATTGGCCATTCGGCTCATAACATCGGGCGCGCTCGGACCGAAGCTGAAACAAAGTATAATATCAACCAGAAGCACTCGTTGCATCCTAAAGATTAATGTCGTAATCTCACGAGATAGAAAAGGGTGGTCGAAAGATTCAACGAGTAAGATACCCAACAGTCACGTGACAACCGTGTCCAGATTCAACTAATCTAGAGATCCAATGTTGCAGGTCAAGGCGTCCAACAACTCGAGAGATGTACCACGAGTCCAGGGGTCGACACATCAAGAGATCCGAGGAGTCAAGAAGTTGAACGAGTCAAGCGATCCACGCCCAGTCGAGACGTCCAATCAACGATGGATAGCTCGACTTGTTGCACCTCTTGACATGGAACCTACGCACAGGCGTACCTCTGCGGTGCACGAAACCAATAGTGACATGGTCACTGAGATCTTAAGAAACGACGCGCAAGCTTGTCTGCTACTTGCGCACCTCACGCGTTTGTTTTGTTTACCCGCTCAAACGCCCTCACACGCTTTTGTTTCTTCCCGACCACAACCGATGGTGGGCGTTCTCTACGTTGCCCTTTGATTGCCATGCTCCTCCTCGAGTTCTGAAGCGCCAAAGGCGAAATTTAGAAACACACTGCTCGCCGCATCATCGCTCCGGAAACATGCAGATCGCTGCATCAGGTGATAAGGACGCCGCCGATCACCAAGCAAGGTGCGGCGAGATTATAAAAGATGCCTAGTGTTTTATTGGTTGCCTACGACATTACACGTCGCAATCCAAGAAAAAAAATAAAGCATTTAACTTCCTTATAATAATCTCTCGTGAACCAACCCTAAAGACGAGGCTATATACAAGTCCATATCGAATATCTCTTATCTCGCCGATATATGCGCTCTTACGGCCGGGACGTGTTATCTAATCCCGCGACGACACGACTCCGCGGCAAGACGAGCCCTCGACGGAAATAAACTCGGCTGACTGAGCTAACTATCCCGCCGTGCTGTAGTATAGTGGGAACTATACCAGCTCAAACAACGTAAAACTCTCGCGTGTTATCAGCTTGGCTTATCGCCTTCACTACGTGCGAGCGAATGCGTTACGACGTTAATGGTTACGACGCTTACTATTAGTATGGTGAATGGAACGCGTCTCCGGCCGGTGTGCTTAGGCCCTTTTAGCGTCCCACAGACCTGTAGTTCTCAAGTTGTGAATAGCGCCCCTGGCGAGAAACATATGATAGTTTTAGGTCGCGTTTCCACTGTGCGTAGCGTTGCGTCTTTTCAAACGCTCTGTTGGTGCGCGTGAACCATGAGCAGACGCCGAGGCAAACTGACAGACGCTAGTTTACGCCCGTGGACGGTACAGGATGGGACACTAGGACGCTCATTCCCGTTTGCATTAAATTGTCGCGTCTCGCGGACGCTAGCAAACGCGCCTCTTTCGTGGTCGCGTCTCGTGAACGCTACAGCGCCCCCTGGCCGAGGGAAACAGTCCTATCCCGCCCATACATTAAACGTCACCCCGAAGCGGCAACTATTGCCGTCACATGTCACATAAGTCAGCGTCTCATATACTTTCTCAGGTGTCGCGATCCTGGCAATTTTGATGTTAAACACAGCAAAAAAGAAAAAAAAAAACGAGCGAAATTAAGTTTTTTTTTCTTTTTTTTTTAAACGTACACGTGCGTAGTTATTAACCACAGATTTCGCTACTTTTCATCACGTCAGACACATATTGCAACGACACACCATATACCGCAGGTAAGCAAAGTAATTGCAGTAAACCACAATTAACCCGAGGAACACGGTACACAATGTTTTAAGGACTTCGCTCTTAACTCGCACACTAATTACGTAGCATGCAAATTACCTCCCCAGACACAAACACCTTTTTTATTCGTTTTTCTGATAGTCGCTGTTAGAGAATCACAAATCAACACACACACACACAAACACACACACACACACACCAAGTAATGACGCCACCGCACCCTCGAACAACAACAACAAAAAAGTGCAAAGAAGAAAACTGCAATCAATACTCGCACATGGCGTCACTTGCAGATCATGCCACGTTTCGACGACATTGCCTCGACAAGCACAACAACAGCGCAGACTAATAATACGCCCTTGCGAAAAGCTGCTCAGGGCGATACGCAATGACTCGGAAGCAGCGCCTCTCGGACGAACAACTTTTGTCGGCGAGCGGCGTTTACCAAACTATCGCGCGCGCGCCCTTCCAATCCATGCTCCGTTCCGTCTTCCGATGGACCGCCGCGAGCCGTCCCAGCCAACCCAGCGCTGCGAACGTGTCACGTGATTACGCGTCCTACACCTCGCAGCAAAAAAAAAAAAAAAAAAAAATATATATATATATAGATATTTTCTATAAATTAGATTTATTCGATTTAAATAGCCAGAAAACGTAATTATTTATCGCTAGACGTATTGTTAAACGTGGCAGATAAATTGACCAATCGATCGGGTTATTGAAAACAACGCGGACGAAAGAATTACTGTACGTTTAAAGTACACTCCAATTAAGAACTACTTGTGGGTGTAAATCCTGCCATACAAAAGCAGATAAATTTTTTTATTGAATAAAAAACGCACGAATTTACATATATATATTAGGTTTATATTTGCTGGAAATGTGACATTACTTTTATGTACTCGTTCTTTAAAAAAAAAAAGCGTTTTGACTTGCGTGCACTAAAACGCCACGTAACCGACAAAGTGGAAGGTAGAAAGAATTCCTCAACGTTCCGATTTGCTCGGCAGAGCAGTGGTTTTATTCTCGTTTTCAGCTTGTAGGTCACACGTGACACTCACGTGGTATTATATTGGGTTGGATGGCCCGTAGCGTCCCGTGCGGTCCATCTGGTAAGGTGAAATGGAGGAGAACGTGCCGCGTTAGGATCACTTTCGCCGCCCATATATTTTGTTTTTTGGTTTCGTGCTTTCTCTCTTCTCGTCCCTTTCCCTCCTCTCCTGCCCCTCCCCTTTCCTACATCGACAGCCGCGCCGTTATTGCGTTTTCAACGACGCAATGCTCTGAATCACGGCCTCTAATGGCGCCGTTGTAACGACCATCGATTGCCCGAGCGAGCAGTCCATTCAAAAAGCTGACCGCACAAAAAAATAAAACCGTAAGTGCGCAAAAAGAGACGTAAATCATCTCCAATGGTACAATCAAAAGTGCTGTTCTCTCTCAACGAAGGGAGAAAAAAAATTGCGGTCAACGCTTCGAACAAACAGGCGTGGGAATAGGACGATACAAAACGCCTCCACGTCCGCGTTATCCAGCGGTGCACTTATTAATCAATATTAACCAAGGTGCGAATAGTGCTTCAAAACGATTATAGCACCGGGTCATTCAAAAAAACATTCACAGAGCAAAAAAAAAAAAAAAAAAAAAAAAAAACAGGGCAACCGGTTTTTTTTAACAGCGCTGGAGCTGGGGTTGACACTTCCGCTGTTCGAATCGAACAACTGACTATTCACGAGCGGTATAGTCATGGGAAATTTAAAGGGGCCATGAAATATATTTCTGGCTGCGATAAAGAGCATAGATTAGGATTTTACTAATCGCGGATAGTTTAGTGGGCCAGAAGAGGACAAAAAGTAAAATTTTTGTTACGAAAATTAATATATATATATATATATAGCGGACTATTTCGTACATCCTTTCCTTCAAAAGCTCTCCGTCTTTGTCACTGCAATACATCCGCGGTATATACCCAAAGCACGTCATCCGACCCCAGCTCACGCGCTGGACACGAGCACTGGGTCACTCGGACGTGAGCGCTCGTCGACGATCGATCCGTCGACGAATACTTGGATTCGCGTTCGTGGCTACTGTGTGCCGTGACGGTGCACATTTCGTCACTATCGGCACGGCGTGTACATAAAGAACGCGGTAGAAGCTTGGAGTCATCGCGTTCGGTGAAATACTTCGTCACGACCACGTGATTTCTCCTTTTGCGTTGACGAGGAAAGCTCAGGGAGGAAGGAGTTGAAAAACCATTTCATGGCCCCTTTACGAAACCCAGGGTGTGGCTTATGACGTCAACGTTTCCTACTTCGTCATTCTTTCTTCGGAGCCCTTAAGAATTATGTTGCAATTTCATTGGCTGAGAGGCGATCGACTCGCCACGCCCCGCGGTTCTTAAGCTGCCAATAACTAGAATTAAAATAGCAAAAAAAAAAAAAAAATGACACCACGACGGAAATTAAAAGAAAAAAAAAAGGAGGGAAACGCTGTGTAGTGGATGCAACGAAAGTTCGTCTTGTACAAGTTACTCGAAAAAACGGCACTCATTTTTATTTTGCTCGTCCACAGCCGAACCAAACCAGAAAAGTCTGGTCCACCATGCATTGCCGCAGCGGAGGATGCGAGCGCCTCGGCCCGACAAGTACGGCAAGCTTGCGTGCACTCAGTCGACAGTCACGCACCACCAGTCAATCAAGAGTCTGACACGTGTGGCGCCCCCGACCGGAATATTCCGGAAAAAGTGGCGGTTCACTTTGAGCACGCGTGCCTTGGCTGGCAAACGGTATGTCCGACCGCTCTCGTTTTATTTAAACGAGGTCAGGCTCAGACAGGCGTTTGGCGAGCCATTATTAAGACGTCATTTAGAAAAGTGTGCCTCTGGGCTCGCTGATGCATAATTAAGGAGAAAAAAAAAAGAACGCAAAAAAGACAAAGAGACAAGACCCGCCCTGTGTTCTGTCCAACCCCTTGTCCTTGGTGCCTTCGCGTTTTTTTTTTTTTTTTTTTAATATTTTGTTTACCTAGTTATGACGTCAGTTTCGTGCATATTGTTGTACTAAAGCCGGGGTCACAGTACTTATACATCATACAAAAGACAGTCTGCATACAGATTCGAATGCGAGTCACCGCGAGATCCGTGCTTCGAATGCCTCGTGGCAATGAGTTCGAGGAGGAAACTTGCCACGCGGCATTCGAAGTATAGGACCAGTGCGATGATTCGCGTTTGCAGACTGTCTTTTGGGTGGCATACGAGCATCGCGATCCCGGCTTAACTTTACGGGCCTGCTCGCCTTTTTAGGCGGCAGCAAAAATGCCCTATTTACGTAAAATATTTCGCTCCTTTTCCGATACAATACTGACTACGTTCCCAAAACGTATCGCCCAGGCAAAGAAAAAAAAAAGTTACGTCACGGGGTTGTGAAGGTGTCAGAAACTCCGTAGACTAGACGCTGGACGCCTCGTACTACGTTCACTGGCTAGGTGGCGCAAACCGCCGCCCGATTCAAAGGGCCCCATCCATCCATCCCTCGTAATTGCTTCTTCGGAGTTCTCGTCGGCTAATTCTGCGCTCTCATTGGCTGCCGAGCGGTGATAACACGGTCGGGACGACAGTAGAGAGTTTTAGGGAACCGTTTTTGCACATCCGACGCGGTGCGATGGGCCATCCGCTACGAGCTGCGCACGTGCGAGTTTTCTGCTCTACTAGCACGAGCGCAGTTCGTACCGGAGGGCTTACCATACCGTATCAGATGTGCAAAAACTAAAACTCTCTAATGACTGCGCCCAAACGTTCGAGAGTTCCACTCTCCGCCGTTCATTTTGAACTCTGCCCGCGCCATCGTGGCCACTTTCACCGCGCGTTTTCGAGCCTATACTTTAGCGGCCTCACGTATATAGACCATCAGGCGCTGTGAATATTCGGTTCACTCGAGAAGGCTGACGAGCGAACCTGCCGCTGCCACAGCTTTCTGTTCGGTAGCCGCGCTATAGCTGCCGTCGACATCACCGAGAGTGGGTCAATATAGAACGAACAATCGGACGGCGACGGTCGTTTTATCTCGGGAAACGGGCTTTCGGTCATTCCCATTCATTACCCCGGCCACGTCGGCCCCCGACGGAGTTCCTCTCCGTCGATATACGCTGCCGAAAAAGAAAGGTACGGACCTAGACGATCCGGCCCTCGGGTCGATATCTAATCCCGCTGCGAAGGGCACGGGCACGAGCTAACCTTGACCCGTGTTTCTGCGTGAGCTACCACTAAGCGTTACGCCGACGTCACATTGCTAATATAAGGGAGTTGTAGTAGATCGTTTTTTTCCTCCGCTACGTTATCCCCGAAGAAAACGCCGCAGCTGCGCATGCGCGCCGCCAGCCTTCTCCGCATAGTTCAAGGTCTATATACACACCGTATGAAAGACAGTCTAGAGACGCTGTCCGAAGACAAAAACAGTCCTCGGACAAGTTGTCCTCGGAAATTAGGCTAGGTGGCGCAAGCTACCGCCCGTTACAGAGGGTACAGCCATGAACATCCATCCATCCATTCATGTCTGCAGACATGTTCAGAGCCTACAAATGTACGAAGCATCGTGTCTCCAGCAGACACCGTCTATGATGTATGAGCAGCGTGACTGGGGCTTTAGTTACGGTGGCGTCAGTTCCCGAAGTCAGAAATGAAATACTAACAGCGACATGCATATACCCTAGCTGTTTCGCCATAGGTCAAAGCGTATAGGTCAACGGCTATAGACTATTATACAAATACTCAGACACGTATTGAAATCGTAAGGTCATACAGTCAATTCTCCCAGGAATTGACTTGCTCGGTCGACGACGTAACACCAAGAGAAAGATGGCGAGCGCCGGGTGACGTTGCGCTTTTTGTCGCCGCTCGACCGGCTCCAAAAGCCAGTTATATGCTGTCGGCTGCGCCCTGAAAACAACGTGTATAAAAACGAACCTCTTTCATTTATTTCTTTTCGGTGGAAAAAATTTAAATTGCGAAACGCAATCGTAAGATGGCGCAAGCTGCCGTCCCAAATCCCGGGAGCCCGTCCAATATTCGCGCATGCTTGCTTTTATTCGAGTTTCTTCACCTCTTGATCCATACGTGCCTACATTCATATAGTACGCATTGCGTACCAAGAAAAAAAAAAAAAAAACGCCTCAGAATACAAAATTGTTTGCTATGGAGAGTATACTGCCCCAACGACCCGAAGTGCTCAATCTTCTACGACACCTAAAGAAGGCCAACGCGGGGAAACAACTTGGACACGAGTGTGGCGTTAGCGTTCGAGTGAGGTTCGTGTTCTCACTGATTGAACACGAGCGTCAGCGGAACCCTGAGGCAACACTCGTATCCAATCAGTGCCCCGCGTTGGCTTTGTTTGGGTGACCTAGAAGATTGAGCACTTCGGCCTTGTTGTCTAGAAAGTGTTGGCTGCCGCCAATAGTCTGCTCGCTGAGCAGAAAGGAGCCATCTCGGACAGCCCTGCTGCGCACATGAGCGCGTCGCATGCGTGTCGCGTTTGTTTCAGCTTTATTTCCTGACAACATGCACCCATCCGACAAAAAGATTGCAGTCGGTACTTCAGCGTTAATTTGGGACTCGACGGAGGGTAAGCCGCAAGAGCAAAGACAGCAAAAAATAAATGAATAAATAAATAAGGAAAAAGAGATTTTTAGGAAGAAAGAAAATGAACGGATGCATCCTTCTGCATTGTCCAATTTTCAAACCGTTGAAAGGTAATCAGGTCGGCTCTCATTCCTCCCCTTTATAAGCAACAAAAAACTAAAATGGGTCTCATTATCCGCGCTCTTCACCCGGACTACAACACACACACACACACACACACACACACACACACTTTCTCTCCCTCTTTCTCTCTTCAGTATACAGATAAATATACCTTAAAATAAGGTAATCAGAGCTCCCCAAATTCGTCGACAGGAGAAGACAACGGGACAAAAAAAGAGCCAACCCAACCAAACGAAGTAAAAAAAGAGAAAAAAAAGAATACAATCACCGAAAGCTTCTTTGTCGTCGATATTCATCGGGCCGAATAAGCGAACGAGGGAGACAACGGAAGGGGCTCTAGGTCAACGTGGGCGACCCGTGACCTTTCACCGGTACGACAGTCAGCCCCCGGGCTCCCGCGAAACACCAGAAAACAAAACATTCGCCATGCGAGCCCAGGTGGGCCTTCGTCGTCCCATTATACTCCCGCTTCCCCCTTCCGATGGACTGCAGCGCACACTACACGAGCCAGCCCAGCCAACCCAATGCCGGGCGAGTGTCACGTGATCCGCGGATGGTGTGGTCGAAGCCACGTGCTCGTTGGGCCGTGACATTAGACCAGTCGAATGTCGTTCGCGCTTTTAACCATGCCACCCGCGAAGAGCTTGGTCGGCTGACGAAAGGAAGGTGGACCGGCGAGCACGCAGGTTCCGTTGCGCTGTCAGCTTAGGTGGGTGAACGGAGCACGATCACGTGGTGCTTTTGTGGCGTGGCATTGGCCCGGATGGCTCGTCGCATTCGTCGCGGTTCAACGCCGGGTGGAACGGAGTTTACACGTCAGCCGCTTCTCTCAATCGATGACGACGTTGTCTTCGATGTCAGCCTGAATTCTGCTCATTTACACCGCGGTTCCTGTCTTGGCAGCTCCCGAGGGAAATAGGGTTAAGAGATTGTGTGCTCCTCGGTATCGGACGTTTTCTGCGTTTTCAGAGCAGGAAGCGCTTCTGTGGGGAATAAAAAAGTAAATAAATAAATAAAAAAGGGGCGCTTGAGAGGATATGTGAAAACTATATGGTTACCGACAGTTTAAAAAAAACGAAGGGCGTGGACAGCTTCGAGCATTCCATTATCTCGTCACAGCCAATGAGATTTCTGCATCGGCCGTTAAGAAATTAAGAACACGAACTTTTATTGTCACACCTGAGGTTCGACCCTAGTTAGGCGAACTTTAGACCTTTTGTCGAAATTCGACAAAGTTCAACTTCCGAAAAGTGCCGCCAGACTTCGACAACAACAACAGCAAACAAAAAAGATACTACATTTTGAGAAAAAAAGTGATTTCATGCAACATGCTGTTTTAAATTAGAGAATATAGTACACCATTTTCAAAAGTCAGAGCCAGTTAGCTAGTGGCAGTTTAGAAAGCTCGGATATTTTCACCCATGCATTAGAGCGTCAGGTTTGGCTCCTGACAGGGTAATTAGATAGATATTAAAAAAAAAAAAAAAAAAAACTACTGCTACATAATGTTATATTTCATCATTTAGCCAGTTCTTAACAACACATCCGATAAATGTTGCACCCCTTCTTCAACACGTGCCGTTCACTAATCTTCAGTCGAACTGTGCATTAAAACATCGACAAAGTCGAGTCCGATCAAACTCGACGCTCAAGAGGTTCGCCACATCCCTAATGAAAACACTCGGGTGGATTGGATCGATACGGATAGCTCGGGGGCTTTCGTTACACGGCCCCGGGTGACGCTGGACCTAGCCGCTCGATCGGCTTTACAGCGCTCCATGTTCGTCTTCTAGCAGCTCGACACATTGTTGCCAGTCGACGGTAAAGTTCTAGGATACACCACGTTACCATTTACTCTGCCTTTAGACGTATATATCTCCCCCTGGTGGAAGTTTTTAGAACTCCAAAAGAGGATAGTTTCTCTTTGCGCGTTGCGATGAAGCACAACGTGCGTTTACCTGCGCATGTGCCTGTGTGCGCGTGCAGTGTGTGTGTGTGCGTGGGGGGGGAGGGGGGGGGGGGTCAAAGAGCACACTCCCGGGAACATACATTTAAAAACTGCTGCCCCCCCCCCAAAAAAAAAAAATAATAAAAAAGGAAAAGAAAACTTTTTGGAGAATTTCAGAACTACCTCTTTTTTTTAACAAGAATGTTTATTTATAAGCTTAGGAGAGCAGGAATTCTAGAGAGAAGGAAAGCAATAAATGCAAAGCAAATTGGACGCACGTGTTTAGACAGTCCACGGTCTGTTTGCCTTTGGGGTACGGCGGTGCACTGTTACAGGCTGAATGGATGAGATATGTTGCCATTGCAGGCGGACTGGTAGACCGGGGTCTTGAACGCGCATCACGCAGTGGCGATACAACACCGCACGCTGGTATGATGTCTATCCAAATCAAAACGGGCAAAAGGAAGAAAAAATATATTACAAAAAAAGAAAGAGAGAGAGAAAGAATGTGAGCATCTTCTCTCTCATTCTCGCCAAGAGTAATAAGTAATCGAAACCGTAACCTTACCTTTGTTGACACAGGCTGTCCTGTCGCGCGCGCGCGATCCCATTCTTTTTGTACAAGGCCATTAATTCTTAACGATCGGGGTGGAATAATAAATGTTTGCCAGACACGTCCGCCGCAAGGGAATATCCATTAACGCTTCTTCGTAAATTATTCCCGCGTAAAAAAAAAAAAAAAGAAAAGCTTCAATGCACCTCTCATCTGATGCCCGACAAGGCTAAAAGCGAAGGTTTGTTTGTTTGTTTATGTGCGTGCGTGTCTGCGCGTATGTGCGTGCGTGCAAGCGTGTGTGTGTGTGTGTGTTTTCAGCCACGTGCCAACTTTCATTTTAATAATATAAACGTAACTTACATTGACATCACATAATCTGCCACTGTACTGCTACTGAAGTAAAAAAAAAAAAAAAAAAAGTCCGGCTTTTTGCGGATTGTTACTAATTCGCCCTTTCGTGTACTCAATTAAGATATAGACCGTTTTACTGAAAGAGGGCGAGAGAGAAAAGGGGAAAGGGCTACCGGCGCTTTCCTCCTTTCTGATTGTGTAGAAAGAGTGAAAGTCCCGGATGAGAGGCTTCGCCGGTGTTGGATGTCTGCTGTGCCCGAACTTCGTTCGCGCTTTCTTTCCTGTTCTAAACTCGCAAACTTAATTAGAGCCAGTGTCTTCGATGACAACAGTCCCCCGGTCATCGGTACACCCTTGCTGGGTCACAGGGTGCAGGAATAAACACAGAAAGCATAGAATACTGTCCGAGGACATATGTAGCTTGCAAGGAACCCGGCAAGGCGAGAGCGGCTGCAATGTCTTTGAGCTCCATCGCTTTCCACATGAACCCTGTCTCCGGCGGCAGTGGATTGCGTACGTAAACCGAACAGGCGTTTCCTCAACGCCATCCTCTCGACTTCGCTCGGAACATTTCGTGAATGGAGCGCGCACCGAACGCTGTACCGCCGATGAACATGGGGTACGCTCGCAATGTGCGTGCGAGTTTTCTCATGATAACTGCTGTTTCAGCTTGTAAAATGTCGTAACTGAATTTATCTTAATAGTGATAATTTGCAGTCCTGATCGACTGACTCGATTTTATCATTTACAACACTTAGTTGAAGGCTCATTTCCGCCGCCGGGTGAGGCTGGAAATTGTTGAAAACGTAGCTCTATTGTTTGTTTTTTAATCGCGATCTCCTGCGCGATACCAGAGAGCCGGCAAAAGCGCTCCTTGAAGTGCCGCTGGTGGGTTGTTTCCGTTCACTAAGGCGCTTTGAGGCGCTTGATAGTCGCTGCAGGAACGTCTCGTGTGTTGCGATCTGCGTTTTCGAGCCCAGTGTGAACGTTTCTTTGTTTGAGTCATGGCATCCGCCAGTGTGGCGACGGGGGGAACAGCGGCAGCGAACGTGCCAGCGATAGAAATTGGAGGTGAGTACTCAAAATAATGCATCAAATAGTAAAATATTTCGTGGCTGCTTCGAGGCTTTCTGCGGTTCGATAAAAGTACATCTAGAGCGTCTTCGCCGTTCATTCACAAGGAGATATAAGAACAGGGACACGAAGATAAAAACAGCACAGCAAGACGATATGTAGCAGCTCCGGGCGTTTACAAAGTTAATTGAGGTTCCCGTTTCGTGTATCGCATGTTAACTACAATTAAAAGCGGCTACGTTGAAATAGGCCCATTGCAAGCAAAAATGTATAAATGGTTCATCATTTCCAGTCATGCGGAAAGCAATGGAGCTTAAAAACATTCCAGCCGTACTTTCCTTGCCGGATTCTATGCAAGCTACATAGGTCCTCGGACAGTATTCGACGCTTTCTATCGTTATTCGTTCACCCTATCACCTAGCAATGGTGTCCCGATGACCGGGGGACTGTCGCCATCGAAGACCATGGCTCTAATTAAGTTTGGGAGTTTGAAACGTAGAAGAAAGCGCGAACGAAGTTCGGCCACAGCAGACGCCCAACACCGGCCAAGCCTCTCATCCGGGACTTTCACTCTTTCTACACAATCAGAAAGGGGGAAAGCGCCGGTAGCCCTTTCCCCTTTTCTCTCTCGCTCTCAAAATGGCGCTACCCACGATAAAACGGTCTATATGTAGGTGCATCTTAGATTGGCGCTATGTTATTTTAGTAAGACGTACACGTTTCGAACGCTGAAGGCATTGTATCTTCCTTTAACAACCAAGTCTTGTAAAAACTACTTCGGGCAGCGCAGGAACGCGCAAAGCTACATGTTTTCTGGTCATGACAACGAGTATGCGCGGCCAGAAACTGGGAGAAAGAAGCAGACGACAGACAGCGTGCGGAAACGTCAGAACACCGAGATTAATAGTGTCTATACGCGAAGCTATAGCTGACTGTCTCCCCTGCAATCGTCGAACGCGTTAAAACGCAGAACGCTAGCTTTCGCATGAACGCAGTGGCGACAATCGCAGCTATAGCCTAGTCTACCCACTAAACCTTCCAACCAGGCGTTCAGCGCGTCACATGACATGTCCCGTCGGAATAACTGGAACCTACTCGAGCAAGGCTATAGGGTAAAAGAAAGGGTTTTTTTTTTTCGGTCGCCGTCATGTGCATGGTATCCATAAAGCGAGGCACTTACGCCGCTTTAATTAACGTTCCCACTCGTTTTGTCCTAGACAGGAGATGACGTGACGAGTACAGAACCGGTCGCGTCTTTCGAGTGGTCCACGCCTATGGCGCTAGCCACAGTCCCAAATAAGGTCGGCTACGTCAGACTTCAGGCTGGCCACAAAGGCAGGCTCCATGAAGCCCGAGCGCAGGCAAAGAGAATGCGACTCAGAACATGATACAACATGATATACACTTGGTTGTCCAAACCACAATGTTAAACACGCACAATTCTGGGTCACCACCACCTGTCAAAGTTTAACGTTTAGAATATTTTTATGCACTTTGCGCGAACACGACAAGGACGCCGTGTCATATTTTACTCATATGGGCGAGTGTATATTATAAAATTTTACACCGTAATACCACTCTACCATAATAGTTTCTGTTACAACGCGTTCCACCCGTGAAAGATGAATGTAAAAGCGCGGGGCTGCCCCTTCTTCATAATTGTATTCTGTATCGACAATAAGTGCGATCTATCGACATTTCCTGTTTCCTGTCGTTTTCAGTCACGTGGGTTCCGTATCTGGTATGCGGGACGAAACAGTAATTAAAGCATTTCAACCTGAAATAAAGAAGAATTTGGGACAATCACGCATTTTTCGTAAACACGTTCGAGCGGGATGGAGAGATCAAACCGATGTTTTACGACATACCAGAAGTGACGATATTCAAGATAGCTCTGCCCTTGTGGGAAAGGTCTATGCGCTCCCTTTATACGCAAACATAAAGGTAGAACCAGAAGAAGACACGAGAGCAAGGTATAAGGCGCGCCGTCCTTCTAGGGCGCCTAAGTTGTCAGCAAATGCCAAAAGAACAAATAACACAAAACCGCATAAACCACTGACGGTGAGAGAAGTAAAAGAAGTACCAGTCAAAATTCCTAAGTACCAAACACATACCGTGTTAAAAATCGCATAGCTGCCGCAGCGCGAAAGATCGTTATATATTTGCGATTAAAACGACGCGCGGTGAAAAAACAAAAACAAAAAGAGAAGAAAGTCTGCCACGACGGCAATAGGAATTGTTTAATATCAGGAGAACAAGGAACGAAGCCAGCCACCTCGGAGAAAGGGATTAAAGCGCGCCTTAATTGCGGGTCCGCTTTTCGCAATTAATCCCCCTAATCCCGTCTTGCCTCCTTCCTTTGTCGGTAGTCAAGACGGCATTTTAAAGAAGGCTGGCACCTCCATTAAACCTCGTAAATAAAGGATTACAGGTATTTATACGCCTTAAGTGATAATGATGCCATGGCCGCACAAATGCCAAGACCCCACCATACACAGACTCAACTCACGGAAATTGTAACGCTTTAAAAACACAAATAAAAAAAGTGAAAGCCGTTTACAAATCCCTGTAACGCCGAATTGGAGCGCAGCTCTTGAGGAGGAGGAGTGAAGGGTACTGAGGGGAGGGTAGACCCCTCCCCCTTCTCCTCCTCCTCCCCTCATTCTTTAATATGCTCCGGGGGGGGTGTCACGTGACTTCGGGGAGGGGGTCACGTGACCTCGGGGAGGCGTGACCTGGGGGTGACCTCAAGGCCACGTGACCCCAAAGGTGACCCCCACGTGACCTCAGAGGGGTCACGTGACCTGGGGGTCACGTGGGGTCACGTGACCTTGAGATGACCTGGGAAGGGGTCACGTGACCTTGGGGGTCACGTGACCTCGGGGGTCACGTGACCTTGGGGAGGCGACCCCGTGACCTCGGGGGTCACGTGACTTGGGGGTCACGTGACTTTCAAAGGGTCACGTGGGGTCATCTTGGGGTCACGTGACCTTGAGGACCTTGGAAGGGTCACGTGACCTCGAGGGGTCACGTGACCTTCAGGGGGTCACGTGACCTTGAGATGACCTTGGGGGTCACGTGACCTTGGGATGACCTTGGTTACGCCGACGCCGACGGCGACGCCGCTCAAGCCGGGAACGGGCCCCTAAGAGCTGCGCTCTAAAAAATAAAAAAAATAAAATTTTTGGGGGGCGGAATTGGTTGCAAAATAAATCTTCCACTTATTGGAATCTCACCAGTCTGCAAACGCTGAGGGGCCTGTTTTTAAGTGCTTCAGCATTTATTGCCCCGGTGTATGCAGTCTTTCGTTTGGCAGTCGCGGTTCAAGACTCGGACATGGTTTCCTGAGGTCGGGCGGTGCAGTTCCCCGCTGTGTTCGTTCGCTCATTACGTCCTTTCCCTCTTACAGAAGGGGGAAACGGTTCCTTCTCCCACGCTTCCAATTTGCTTCCAATGACGCGCCGCGAGAGTAGGAGATGGGGGGATCGAGCGGCCGTGGCACAGCATATACTGCGAGCAAGCGATACAAAGTGCATCTAATTGGCACGTCGGAATGCAACAAAGAGCACGCCGATCAAAGGGCAACGTAGAGGAGGCACATGGGAGAGCGCGATGACGAGGCAACCAAGCGCGCACCGTCATTGGTTGAGGTAGGGGGCAAACAAAAGCACCTGGGCGCCGGTGACAATCAGTTCAACGAAGGACGTTTCATCGACAGCTAAGATTATCTTGTTTTCTGTAAAAAAATTGCATGACACCGTCGCTGAGTGTATACAGGTCGGTCAGGTGGGTTAACATTTCTGTAATGAGCCGCCGCAGACTTTCGCCACGAAGAGGCATGAACGAAGGAGGGGGAGGTGGAAGGGGGAGGGGGGGGGGGGGTAAACGTGCACCCCAGTGGTTTCTGTGGAGGCCCTGTCAATCAGTCACACGAAAAATTCCGATGACACCTATACTCGGCGACAACTTTTCTTGGCAATGCAGTGGAAAGTACGTCCCGCGTCCGCTTTCCCATTTTGAGTGTACGCAGGCTCTCCTCCTCCCCCGCTTCCGGGGAGAGCCTGCGTACACTCAAAATGGGAGAGGGGACGCGGGACGTACCCTCCACTGCATTGCCAAGAAAAGTTTTCGCGGAGTATAGGCACTTCTTATGAGTTGTGAATGCGAAAGCATGAATGTCGTTCTTCCGCTCCCTTAATTACTTCGTCTGCCGCGTACTGGCGTGGTTTCGCTGCAGCCGAGATAGCTAGAGCGGCCGACGGCCGAGCGCACGCTCTCGTGAAGTGGCCGCGCCGCGCTGACCCCGGCCGTGCAACCTACCCGGAGTTTGCCCGTGCGTGCTGTGCGGCCAGGCCCGCACCACTTACCGGCGGTCGGGCCGCTGTGTGCGCTGCGCCGCCATGGAGAGGGCTTCTCTGGTGGCGTCCCTCGAAACTACGCCGCGCGGGGGCCAATGGCAGCCTCGTTCTTCAAAACTATGACGCGCGCCAGCCAATAGGAGCCTATCAATCAATTTTCTGCTACAGACGACAGGCTTCGCTCTATTAGAACAGGGGAAGGTGCCGTTTGGCGCGGCTTCAAAAGCTGATGACGTCGATGATGATGATGATGGGACCCCCCCCCCCCAGTTAACGCTTTCGCATTAAAACTGTCTTTGCAGGGCACCTTCGAAGCACCGAACGCCGTGTCTTTTGTATGATGTATGAGCGATAACGATTAGACGATAATGATATACGATGCACGTTTAAAGATACACTTATCGGAACGGAACGAAAAAAAAAAAGAAAGAAAACGATCTATTAAAACGCTCTAATAGGCGTTTCGGACGCACAGCGGGACAGCATACACGCGGGAAATTTCCGAGAGTGTAGAACAAAGACGGATATAATAGACGCCGCAAAAATAAGAAGAAAATAAGCGCGAATTTCCGGTCGAGCCGCCCGTTTGCTCCGAAGCCGTACCATTATCGTAGCCGCAATACAATATAAAATGTCGAGCGAGCGAAAGCCGGCTTATACGAAGCCACGTATACGGCAGGAAATGAAGTCGTGCAATAAAGGAGGCGCTGTCACGTGCACGCAATTCACGCGCTCTCGGCCCAAATCACTTTTCGAGAGTTTTCCCGCTACCGCCGAAGACGAAGCGAACGCGAATTTCCGAGATCTTAGAACATCAAATCCAATTCGTTACGTGCCTACTCTGTCTCATTCTACTCGTCTCGCAGCACCTGAAATGTACGCGTAAAAAACAACCCAAGAAAAAAAAAAAAAAAAGGAAGAAAACACAGGGCGATGTGAACGAAGAACTTTCTCAGACCACTTAAAGACAACCGGGAACGATGCGAGCGTTCTTTCAAAGAACCCATCGGGCGCAGATTAAATTCGTTTTCTTGCTTTCTTTTACTTATTCTTCGTTTCATTGTCTTTTATCTTTCGACGACACAGGCATTTAACTAAGCGGGTGTTCCGGCGGTGGGCAGTGGAGCGCGTACGTGCCTTACTGACAAATTCAATCGCAACAGTTTTTTTGTTTTGGTTTTTTTTATCAAAATCATAGAGCCTAAATGAGCTGTACCTTTCAAAGTAAGGAGGCTTTTAGCCATTTTAGTGTTTAAAATAAATGCTGCCAGTTAGAAACGGCCTTGTACGGTCTTAGATACAAGTTAGTAATGGCATTACTTGTAATCGATTACTTTTTTGGAGCAGTCTCGTAATCATTTGATCACTTTTAACACGTAGTAATCGCGAGCGTAATGTGATTACCCTTTGGAATTCGTACTAAAATTACTTGTAACCATTTCTATATTTTCCCTCTCCTTCATAATTGTGCCCTCTGTCCCTCCAAGTTTCCTGCCAAGGAATCCTCGAAATTAGCAATCTCATTTTCATTTATTTATTGGTTAAGTTCCTAAATATCACAGAAAGTCGTCCCAGTTTTTTTGTTTTTTTTGTTTTTGAAAATGTCTTTAATAATAATAAAATAAAAGAAACATCAGGGCCAGGTCAGCTGGGCTTAAGCCGTCGGTGCTGTCCTGGGGTGGGGGATGGGGATTAAATGAAGTGAGTCAGGTGAGCCTCCTTAATCAACCGAAGGAGGGAGTCGAATAGTTCCTTTCGGTGCTTTGGTGAGCCGGATGGTCTGGTCCATTCCGCCAAGCTCTTGGGTCTTTGATCCGCGGGAATGGTCAGTAAAATTTATTCTTTTTTCTCAAAAATGTTTATGCAGTCCCAGAAAACGTGATTTTCTGAGGCCACGACCTTGCATTGTCGGCAAAGACTTTCGTCCATGTCGTCTGCGGGTTCTGAGTTCTCTTCGTTGTACCTTTTCAGTCGTTGCTTGTTCCAAGTGTACATTGCAGTACGTTTAGGTACCATGGCGGTTCGTCCCAGTTTGTAGCCTCCAAAATTCGAACCAGATTAAAAAAAAAAAAAATCCAAACGCAAGAAAGGCATTTGATTTATGCGACATTCGAAAAAAAAAAAGTTTCGTGAGCCTCGAGAAGCATCCAGCCATCCGTTGCAAACGAAGGAAAAAATGAAATCGTAAACCCTACAGATATAACGAAATTCTACTACAACGAAAAGTCGTGCGCCAAACTTGATGCAAATATATCTAATGCGCACTCCGCCACTACTACGCTGATCGTTTCCAACGCAGTCAAACCTCCGTCTGTATGGAAAGGGCCACGCAACAGTGCGCATCCCGATGTAATCACATCCATCGCCTGCCAGTGTACACACACGAGCATTTCCTCTCATTTCCGGAGTTTACGCGAAACTCGGGCGAGCCGAGAAAGCGCCACTTCCGTTTGTACACAGTGCAGCCATGCATTACTCCGCCCGACGAGCTCGCGAATAACGCGATGTCACTGCCTAAAACTGCGGTCTTATTTCCGTTTAATACACAGTGTCGTCTGCTTCCGCTGCTCGTAAAGATATGGGTTTGCGAAATGCGTGACGCGATAGACAGCGAAGAGCAGTGACGTCAATTCCGTTTATAGCATCGCCCGCTCCCATATCGATCTGAAAAAAATATGGGTTTGCGAATATCTTGACGTCAAAGGGAACAGCGATGAAATTTCCGCTTACACAGTACCGTGTAGTTCCGTAGCTGCTTCAATGGCCTGCCGTCACAGCGAAAAGTAGTGACGTCATTTCCATTGATACAGTGACGTCTGTTTCCGTCACTAAAATATGAGATTGCGCATAGCGCGACGTCATAGCGAAGAACGGTGACGTCATACCCGTTCGCGCAGTGAGACCGCTTCCGTTCCCCCGGCAGGTGAGTGTGCGAGCGGTATGACCTTATCACGAAAAACGGTGACGTTACTAAAAAGCGCGGAGGCGCTGCTGCCACTGGGTTAAGTTTTTTTTTTTTATTTTTTTTTATTTATTTTTACTGTGGTTGCTCCACTCAACACAATTGTCGCAAGAGATGCTCTTTTTTTTTCTTTTTTTTTACACCTCGGTGTTCTTGTTTTTATAGCAGAACTCGTAAACTTACGTCATCACCAAATATAAAAAAAAAATGCATTGACGGGATGCTGAACCAAACAATTTAGTGTCCATAGTAAGTGGCGCACGTTCTTTCCACGAGCCAGCAGCCGCCGGTGTGCGCGAGCACACACAGCGAAATTGACGTCATAGTTTCCCTGCTTCGGTCCAAAGGAGAATAAAGAGAGGCTTTTCATCTCCACAAGTGAAAGCGACGTGCTAGTTAGACCAAATGATCGCTTACCTTTTACACCAGACCCCACTGGAGATGAAAAGCTTGTCATTATTCTCCTTTTCCTTTGAGCCCACACATTTCACTGTCATCTGTAAGCGTGAATGGGGGACTATGACGTAAATTTCGTTGCGTGTGACCACGCACACCTGCGGCTGTTGGCTCGTGGAAAGATCGCGCGCCACTTATTATAGACACTGAAATGTTCGGTTCAGCATCGCTTTAACGACTCTCGGTTTATAAATATCTGCAGTACCAGTTAAGGAAGTCGCCCGTTCAATACACGACCATAGAAACACAAACAGAGATCAGAAGAAACTCGTCCCACCGCTTTCCACTTTGGCAGGGCGAGCACTGGAAAGGAGGGTCGCCTCCTCTCCAGCGTTCGCTTCCCCTGAACTCTTAACCTAAACGTTAAACGTTATCGTTTAAACCTGACAAACAATATAGTCGCGTTTCGTGTGAAGGCCATATTAATTGTCACTTTTATAGGACGTCATCTTATCCAACCTAGCTTATCTTAGCGTAATTCAGCCTTCTAGCGTAGTCAAATCTAGCACCCAGTCTTGATAAGGCTATTGCATTATCGATGGTAATGAACTGGTCCTCTTTCTCGTTCGTCGCTGCCATTGATATCACCCCCACGTGCCGCAGTTTCTTTAAGAAAAGAAGAAGAACAGAACATCGTTGTTAAAGAAAGACGTGATACGCCCTTTAACTTTTTTTAAAATTATGAACGCGATATGTCAAGCGTACGAAGGCTTTTCCTGAACATCAACTCCACAAGAAAGGCGGGTTCACACAGGACCGTTTTCTTACGTTCCGAAGCTTACGTACACTAACGTCAAGATACGACCGCAGGTCACCGGCACGTCCTCGCTTTGTTTCCCACGGGTGTGCCGGTGACTTGCGATCGTATCTCAACGTTAGTGTACGTAAGCTTCGTGACGTAAAAAAAACACAAAAAAAAAAAAAAAACGGTGATGTGTTAGCCAACCTTAACGCCCGCTACAAAAAAAAAAAAAAAAAATACAGGGACACTCAACGAGTTCGGTACACATACACACACACACACATATATATATAAAACCCAGATTACGAAACTTGCCGACAGATCAGGCATCCAGAGCACTCGTCTGATCAGTTATCAGACGAGTGCTCTCTAGTCCCGGTACGTATAGCAGACGGTACTCGAACACCAACCGCTACACGCAATTTTGTGGCGAACGCATCAGATAAGAGATTCCTCACAATATAAACAAAAAGCCAAACGCGCTCGACAAATTAGTGCCTATGAATCCAAGAGTCAGTCATTAAATTCAAAACGTGACGAAAAAACAAAAGTGTACTCAGGAGCTAGAAACTCAAGTTTCTATCGTGCCAAAACGTACCACAAAAAAAGAAGGAGAGAAAAAAAAAAAAGTTTTTTTTGCGCAAGCGCAGTACTTTAATTTATTGTTCCGATAACTGGGGTAACGATACCACCCGATACTCGGCCGACATTTCTTCTGCGCATGAGCTCACTGCTGCTTTCGCACCTACACGGAAGAGAAAGCTGCCGTTGTAGGAATTTCGAACTGGGAAAATCTTCTACAATCTTCTAGGGGGGAGAATAGGAACGTCTGGGACAGGTCTGGGACAGACAAAGGGTAGCCCCGGTGAGAAGATAATTTTTCCCTTCCCTCTTCTTTTTTGGCTGCCCGTTAGCGTTATCAAAGTAAATCGACAATGAGTTATTGTCGATTTCCTCTGATAACGAATACACTCCGAAGGCGATTCCCGATAACGATACTGCAAAGTTATCGGAACGCACTTTTAATAGGTTGAGGCACAATTATGCCAATAGCTGCATAGCAGCTTAAGAAAAAAAGGCGTGCTAGCGTTCCCTTGTGGTGATAGGGCACTTCAGTAGATCGTTCCGGTAACAGATATCAGAACGATAAAAAAAAGGGCCGATTGAAAATTCCGGCATATATGATGTATGTCATCATTATTATTAAGAAACTTTATTTTCCGTTTTGATACATGAATGGAGGAAACAAGGGAAAAAAAAGCTGGAACAGCAGCTTGACGGGGAGCCCTTTGCTCCCTCTAGTGGCATATAAAGAAGTCAAAACAAAGCGACAGCGAAAAACATCGAGAAAACCGACATAACAAAGTAAAATGGTATCAGAAATCGATTCATTCGTTTTCGCCCTACATTACTTCAGTTCGTAATTCCTGAGTAGCAATAGAAATAATATCAATGTTATTTTTTTTTATTAGGGTGTTCAATATAGTAGGAAGTGTGCACCTGAGTGATTGCACTGAATAGTTGTTACGACACAGCGGCACACTCCAACGTTCCGCCGTCCGAGTTGGATAGGAAGTCGCAACTT